>NC_042993.1:9630563-9815369 GCF_901001165.1 Salmo trutta | reverse complement strand
TATGGACCATGGGTTAGCTGAGAGGTTAGGGATTCCCCGGGTTCAGCTGGACCACCCCTTCCCTGTGCACGCCCTAGATAGTCGACCGCTAGGGTCAGGCCAAGTAGGGGAGGTCACCGTGCCACTGGTTATGCAGACGTGGGGGGGTCATGTGGAGCGTATCAGCCTGTTCATCATTGACTCCCCAGCGTTCCCAGTGGTACAGGGAATCCCCTGGCTAGCCACACACAACCCCCAGATTTCGTGGAGACAGAGGGCTCTTACGGGGTGGTCGAGGGAGTGCTCAGGTAGGTGCATAGGAGTTTCCATCGGTGCGACTACGGTGGAGAGTCCAGACCAAGTCTCCACCGTGCACATTCCCTCAGAGTATGCCGATTTGGCTATCGCCTTCAGTAAGACGAAGGCGACTCTATTACCACCCCATCGACGAGGGGATTGTGCGATAAACCTCCAGGCCGACGCGATCCTTCCGAGGAGTCACGTGTATCCTCTGTCTCAGGAGGAGACAGTGGCTATGGATACATACGTCACTGAGTCCTTGAGACAGGGATACATTCGGCCCTCTAAATCCCCCGTCTCCTCGAGCTTCTTTTTCGTGAAGAAGAAGGAGGGAGGTCTGCGCCCGTGCATTGACTATAGAGGTCTAAATGCTATCACAGTGGGTTTCAGTTACCCGCTACCTCTCATTGCTACGGCAGTGGAGTCATTTCACGGGGCGCGCTTCTTCACGAAATTGGATCTCAGGAGTGCGTATAACTTGGTGCGTATCCGAGATGGAGACGAGTGGAAAACCGCATTTAGTACCACATCGGGTCATTATGAGTACCTCGTCATGCCGTATGGGTTAAAGAATGCTCCCGCTGTCTTCCAATCCTTTGTGGACGAGGTCCTTAGGGACATGCTCGGGCAGGGTGTGGTGGTGTACATCGATGACATCCTGATCTGCTCCGCCACACGCGCCGAGCATGTGTCCCTGGTGCGTAGAGTGCTTGGGCGGCTGCTGGAGCATAACCTATACGTCAAGGCTGAGAAATGTGAGTTCTTCAAAAGAGCCGTCTCATTTCTAGGATATCGCATTTCCACCTCGGGGGTGGAGGTGGAGTGTGACCGCGTGACGGCTGTGCGTAATTGGCCAACCCCAGCCACTGTGAAGGAGGTGCAGCGGTTCTTGGGGTTCGCTAATTATTATCGGAGGTTTATCCGGGGTTTTGGCCAGGTAGCAGCTCCCATTACCTCACTGATGAAGGGGGGGCCGGTGCGGCTACGATGGTCAGCAGAGGCGGACAGAGCCTTCCATCGTCTGAAGGTTCTGTTCACCAATGCACCTGTCCTGGCGCATCCGGACCCCTCTTTGCCATTTATAGTGGAAGTGGACGCGTCCGAGGCTGGGGTAGGAGCTGTGCTTTCGCAGCGTTCGGGCGTTCCACCGAAGCTCCGCCCATGCGTGTTCTTTTCTAAGAAGCTGAGCCCGGCGGAGCGCAATTATGATGTGGGGGACCGGGAGCTGTTAGCCGTGGTCAGGGCTTTGACGGTGTGGAGACATTGGCTTGAGGGGGCACGTCACCCTTTTCTCATCTGGACCGACCACCGTAACCTGGAGTATATTCGGGCAGCGAGGAGGCTTAATCCCCGTCAGGCAAGGTGGGCCATGTTTTTTACGAGGTTTAACTTCACTCTCTCGTACATTCCAGGTTCCCGGAACCGGAAGGCTGACGCACTGTCGCGTCTCTACGACACCGAGGAGCGGACCATCGATCCTACTCCCATACTTCCCGCCTCCTGTCTGGTGGCACCGGTGGTATGGGAGGTGGATGCGGACATCGAGCGGGCGGGTCGGTCAGAACCTACTCCACCGCAGTGTCCCGTGGGCCTGAAATACGTTCCGCTTGGTGTTCGCGATCGCCTGATCCGATGGTCCCATACTCTACCCTCCTCGGGTCATCCTGGGGTGGAACGGACAGTGCGGGGCCTGAAGGGGAGGTACTGGTGGCCCACCTTGGCTGAGGATGTCCGGCGTTATGTCTCATCCTGTTCAGTATGCGCTCAGTGTAAGGCTCCTAGGCACCTACCTCGAGGGAAATTACAGCCCCTCCCTGTTCCACAGCGGCCCTGGACTCACCTCTCGGTGGATTTCCTTACGGATCTTCCGCCGTCTCAGGGGAACACGGCGATCCTGGTCGTTGTGGACAGGTTCTCTAAGTCCTGCCGTCTGCTCCCTTTGCCCGGTCTTCCTACGGCCCTGCAGACCGCAGAGGCCCTGTTCACTCACGTCTTCCGGCACTATGGGGTGCCCGAGGACATCGTATCTGATCGGGGTCCCCAGTTTACATCCAGGGTATGGAAATCGTTTCCACCCCGAGAGTAATGGGCAGGTAGAGCGCATCAACCAGGATGTGGGCAGGTTCCTGCGGTCGTATTGCCAGGACCGGCCAGGGGAGTGGGCGCAGTTCGTGCCATGGGCCGAGATGGCCCAGAACTCTCAGCGCCACCCCTCCACTAATCTGTCACCCTTCCAGGTGGTGCTGGGGTATCAGCCGGTCCTGGTGCCATGGCAACAGAGCCAGACAGAGGCTCCTGCGGTGGAGGCATGGGTGAAGCGCTCTCAGGAGACCTGGAACACGGTCCAGGAATGTTTAAGGAGGGCGAGCGAACGGCACAAGGAGAGCGCTGACCGCCACCGCAGTGACGCCCCCGTGTTTAACCCGGGGGATAGAGTCTGGCTCTCGACCCGGAACCTGCCTCTCCGCCTGCCCTGCCGGAAGCTGGGTCCGCGGTTTGTGGGGCTGTTCAAAGTCCTGAGGAGGATAAACGAGGTGTGTTACAGGTTACAACTTCCTTCGTATTACCGTATTAACCCCTCGTTTCATGTGTCTCTCCTCAGGCCGGTGGTAGCTGGTCCGCTGCAGGACAGTGAGGTGCTGGAGGCCCCCCCGCCCCCCCTGGACATCGGGGAGAGCCCGGCGTACACAGTCCGAGCCATCCTGGACTCCCGACGTCGGGTAGGGGGCCTGCAGTACCTCGTGGACTGGGAGGGGTACGGTCCGGAGGAGAGGTGCTGGGTTCCGGCGGCGGACGTTCTGGACCCCTCTATGCTGCTGGACTTCCACCGTCGCCGACCGGATCGGCCGGCGCCTCGCCCTCCGGGCCGTCCCCGAGGCCGGCGTCGGCGCGCGGCTCAGGGGAGGGGTACTGTCACAGGTTCCAACGAGAGTGGCGCCCCTCCTCGGTCGGGCGGCGCTCGGCGGTCGTCGTCGCCGGCCTATTAGCTGCCACCGATCATTGTTTCTGTGTCGTTTAGTTTTGTCTGTCTGTTCCGCACCTGTTTTGTGTATGTCATTAGTGGGGACTTATTTAATGTGTGTTTTCAGTTGGGATTTTGTGCGGGATTGTTTATTGTCTACATTGTGTTACCGACAGTTTTGTCGAGCGATTTACCGGCTGCGCTCCTTGCGCCTTGTAATTATATTTTGTGTTTTATGGGCGCAGTTCAAAATACGTGAACTTTGTATAGCGCCCTGTGCTTTTCGGCGTTTGTGTGTGTCAGTTGTATTAAAAGACACTCACCTCCAGCACCTCTGTCTCCTGCATTTGATTCCGCCTATCCGCCAGTCCAAATCAGACGTGACATCGGGTTAAATGAAATGTTTCAGAGAGGTCGGGTTAAATGAAATGTTTCAGAGGTCGGGTTAAATGAAATGTTTCAGAGGGGTCGGGTTAAATGAAATGTTTCAGAGAGGTCGGGTTAAATGAAATGTTTCAGAGAGGTCGGGTTAAATGACACATTTCGGTTGAACGCAGTCAGTTGTACAACTAAGTATCCCCTTTCTTACTATACACTCCTGTCCCAGACACAATACTATTACATATAGAGCAAAACCACTATCACTGGGAATGAATGTCTACCCAGCTGGAAAACAGTCCAACACGTGTAGTTTGTTACATGATGGTTAGTGTGCTAGGTGACTTGTTGTGTTGGGAGGTAAGCCCCAGAGGGTCTGACATGAGGCCTATGTAACGTGGGAAGTGACTTGTTGTGTTGGGAGGTAAGCCCCAGAGGGTCTGACATGAGGCCTATGTAACGTGGGAAGGAACTTGTTGTGTTGGGAGGTAAGCCCCAGAGGGTCTGACATGAGGCCTATGTAACGTGGGAAGTGACTTGTTGTGTTGGGAGGTAAGCCCCAGAGGGTCTGACATGAGGCCTATGTAACGTGGGAAGTGACTTGTTGTGTTGGGAGGTAAGCCCCAGAGGGTCTGACATGAGGCCTATGTAACGTGGGAAGTGACTTGTTGTGTTGGGAGGTAAGCCCCAGAGGGTCTGACATGAGGCCTATGTAACGTGGGAAGTGACTTGTTGTGTTGGGAGGTAAGCCCCAGAGGGTCTGACATGAGGCCTATGTAACGTGGGAAGTGACTTGTTGTGTTGGGAGGTAAGCCCCAGAGGGTCTGACATGAGGCCTACGTAACGTGGGAAGTGACTTGTTGTGTTGGGAGGTAAGCCCCAGAGGGTCTGACATGAGGCCTATGTAACGTGGGAAGTTACTTGTTGTGTTGGGAGGTAAGCCCCAGAGGGTCTGACATGAGGCCTACGTAACGTGGGAAGTGACTTGTTGTGTTGGGAGGTAAGCCCCAGAGGGTCTGACATGAGGCCTATGTAACGTGGGAACAACATGAACAGTACAGCCTGGGGAGAGAGTGTGTGTTAAATAGGTTATGTTTAATTGTATATGACAGAGAATAAACTAAATATGAGGGAGAGTGCAGAATTAGCAACATATCATGCATCACTATTGTCACATTGACTCCTAGGCCAACAAACTGTACACCCTAATGCAGATGCCTTTCCTGCCATAATGACTCCGGTACAGTTTACCCTCACCTCTCCGTCTCAAACTGGGTTTTCCTCTCCAGACTCATTTTTCACTCTGTCATCTGCTTTTACTTTCACCGGCTTCTCTCTCCCTCTTTCTCAATTTTTTTTATCTCACTCTGACATTTGCCATTTTTCAACGTGCGGAGCTCAAAAACTCCTCCTCCCAGTACCCGCTCCCTCTCTCGCTTCTCTGTCCTTCCTTTCCTCTCCTCCCTCTCCTCTATGTGCTAACTCTAGAGATACACCTAGGTAACAGGTCACTCTCCTCCCTCTCCTCTATGTTCTAACTCTAGAGATACACCTAGGTAACAGGTCACTCTCCTCTCTCTCCTCTATGTTCTAACTCTAGAGATACACCTAGGTAACAGGTCACTCTCCTCTCTCTCCTCTATGTTCTAACTCTAGAGATACACCTAGGTAACAGGTCACTCTCCTCCCTCTCCTCTATGTTCTAACTCTAGAGATACACCTAGGTAACAGGTCACTCTCCTCTCTCTCCTCTATGTTCTAACTCTAGAGATACACCTAGGTAACAGGTCACTCTCCTCTCTCTCCTCTATGTGCTAACTCTAGAGATACACCTAGGTAACAGGTCACTCTCCTCCCTCTCCTCTATGTTCTAACTCTAGAGATACACCTAGGTAACAGGTCACTCTCCTCCCTCTCCTCTATGTGCTAACTCTAGAGATACACCTAGGTAACAGATCACTCTCCACCCTCTCCTCTATGTTCTAACTCTAGAGATACACCTAGGTAACAGGTCACTCTCCTCCCTCTCCTCTATGTGCTAACTCTAGAGATACACCTAGGTAACAGGTCACTCTCCTCCCTCTCCTCTATGTGCTAACTCTAGAGATACACCTAGGTAACAGGTCACTCTCCTCCCTCTCCTCTATGTGCTAACTCTAGAGATACACCTAGGTAACAGGTCACTCTCCTCCCTCTCCTCTATGTGCTAACTCTAGAGATACACCTAGGTAACAGGTCACTCTCCTCTCTCTCCTCTATGTGCTAACTCTAGAGATACACCTAGGTAACAGGTCACTCTCCTCCCTCTCCTCTATGTGCTAACTCTAGAGATACACCTAGGTAACAGGTCACTCTCCTCTCTCTCCTCTATGTGCTAACTCTAGAGATACACCTAGGTAACAGGTCACTCTCCTCTCTCTCCTCTATGTTCTAACTCTAGAGATACACCTAGGTAACAGGTCACTCTCCTCCCTCTCCTCTATGTTCTAACTCTAGAGATACACCTAGGTAACAGGTCACTCTCCTCTCTCTCCTCTATGTTCTAACTCTAGAGATACACCTAGGTAACAGGTCACTCTCCTCCCTCTCCTCTATGTTCTAACTCTAGAGATACACCTAGGTAACAGGTCACTCTCCTCCCTCTCCTCTATGTGCTAACTCTAGAGATACACCTAGGTAACAGGTCACTCTCCTCCCTCTCCTCTATGTGCTAACTCTAGAGATACACCTAGGTAACAGGTCACTCTCCTCTCTCTCCTCTATGTTCTAACTCTAGAGATACACCTAGGTAACAGGTCACTCTCCTCTCTCTCCTCTATGTGCTAACTCTAGAGATACACCTAGGTAACAGGTCACTCTCCTCCCTCTCCTCTATGTTCTAACTCTAGAGATACACCTAGGTAACAGGTCACTCTCCTCTATGTTCTAACTCTAGAGATACACCTAGGTAACAGGTCACTCTCCTCTCTCTCCTCTATGTTCTAACTCTAGAGATACACCTAGGTAACAGGTCACTCTCCTCCCTCTCCTCTATGTTCTAACTCTAGAGATACACCTAGGTAACAGGTCACTCTCCTCTCTCTCCTCTATGTTCTAACTCTAGAGATACACCTAGGTAACAGGTCACTCTCCTCTCTCTCCTCTATGTGCTAACCCTAGAGATACACCTAGGTAACAGGTCACTCTCCTCTCTCTCCTCTATGTTCTAACTCTAGAGATACACCTAGGTAACAGGTCACTCTCCTCTCTCTCCTCTATGTGCTAACTCTAGAGATACACCTAGGTAACAGGTCACTCTCATCCCTCTACGCTCCCCTCTGCCCTCTCTCTCTCTCTCTCTCTCTCTCTCTCACATCCCCTCATCTTTACACTATGGTGTATAAACACCCTTCTAGTGACAGATAGTAAATGGTGGAGAGAAACTCGCCTTTCTGAAATTAAATGAACTTGAACTGATCTGAAAATCACACATTGGAAAAAGAGAGAAAAATGTAGTGTTATACAGATAAATGTGTGCCTGTCTCTTTAAGAACGCAGCGTCCAAGGTGCACACCAAGCTGTATTTCTGCACCGTTAAACCGCGATAGGTATTATGTGTATGCATTCTGAAGGGTTTTAATATGGGTGGAAGATAAACGCTCAGTGCATTCATATGGTATTTTCCACCAACCCTCTTCTAACCCCTCCTAACCCTATTGCCTCTACACACACATATACACCCAGATCAGGGACATTGCGCATACTTCCACTCCCTACTGAGGATGAAGAGAAAAGCTGTAAACCGCTGCTGTTTCACGTCTGGGCGGCTGCCTAATTCCACAGCTAGACGAAGCCACAGTGACACACTGGCAGCGACACACGGAAGCCGGGCTGGCTGCTCCCACCATGCGTCCTTTTATTCCGCTTCAGCGCAGATGAAACGCAGACGGCGCCACAGCAGCCCTCCCCGGCCCAGCCACAATGGTCCCGCCTTCCCCTGCCGGGTTTAGCGACCAGCCACACTGACACCACACGCAGACAAGCATCTGGACAGACAAGCGTAGTCCTGAGAAATCAATGTCTGTCATGTTTAGGCTACTGAAATAAAGGAGTTATCCACACACACATTACCATTGTCTCGAATTGAGACAGAAGAGGCCTATTCGACAAATGTCAGTCCAATGTCTGAATCACAACACAGATATACACACACACTGTCGAAAATGAGTGAAATAAAACGAAATAAAGACAGTATTCTCCCTTCTCCTCGTTCACCGTCCTTCTCCTTTCACCGTATCTTTGCTTCTTTCTCCCCTCTCCCTCTTTCCACCAGCCCAGGAATCGATCTCCGCAGGATCGATAAGTTGGCATGAATATTCCCTGTCTGCAGAGAGGGTAGTTCGGGAGAGACGGAGGCTGAGGCACAGGCGTACGGCGCGGAGGAGAGGGGAAGGATGGAGAGAGGGGACAGAAAACACACGGGGAAGAGGGATACATCACCGGGAGAAAAGGAACGTAAATAAACACAAGATGGACCCGTCGCACATTACGAGCAAGTGTTCTTTCAAGGGAATGGAGAAAAGGACGTTTACGCGCAATTATTTGTAGTCTAATTTTAAACTATGGACGTATGTGTCTGTTTATTTACACATTTAAACCAGGAGAGAAGAGGAGTGTATTCCAGCCTTCAACACAGAAGTGTGTGTGTGCCCAGAGCACATTCCAGTTCCGAGTGGATAATCGGCACCGAAAAGCGCGCTACAGGGGAGTCGTTAAGGTGGGGCGCGTATGCATGACTGAACCTCACCGACATGGCAAGAATAACGGAAAATGTCTTACCGGAGTCGGAACGTAGAGCCAACGGGGACTTGAGACGCCAGGCGTTGAGGTCAGGTGCAGTTCTCTGAAACATGAACGGCACCGGCAAGGGAACAAACATGATCTTCCTCCGTCTTCTGGTTTTGTTTAATAGAATTTTTCAGTAATATTGTGACAAGATGTTTCCTCTTCTGTGTATCTTTGTCCGTTTGAAATATATTTGGTTTCGAAAACTTAGAACATTCGTTGTTTAGCTTACCAGTTGATGGCGCGTACACATCTAGGCTATGCTGGATAGCTCTATTTACATTGTTGGAAGTCTGTTTCTCTTCGGCAGGATTTTGGGTGTAAATGTGCATAAAACATATATATATATATATATGGTGCTCCCTTGAGTGTGCAGCTAATCAGGCTAAGGAAACAGCCCAGACCCAACACACAGACGGATAGAACCACAACTGAACTCCCACTACTATATCAGAAGAAAACTATCAGGACTAATATAGTAATCATACTTTTATTATAAGCCTGTGGTTATGTCCAGAGTTTTGCTCCTGTCTCTCACGTATGCCGTGGCAAACTGTAAGTAACCATACAATAGTCTAATCGTTCTATTTCTCACGTATGCGTTTATATTAACATAGTCTCAATGTTAGCCAACTGTTTTCCTATCGACAGGCGTGAGAACAGACACCGTAACAGTCGCTCGTTTCTTAGCTTTGGTTTGCGCTGGTAAATAAAATGGATAATATTACAATAAAAACAGACGAAACCCGAGTCACGCTGGCGTGCGTAAAGTCCAACAATTATTGTGGTCTATTTGGATTTGTTATTTTTGGTTAATCTACTTTATTTGGTTTATAGCTGATCGCACTCTCTCACTGCCCCTCACATGTAGGCTATATACACACACATTCACCCATACGCAGGCTACAAAGCAGCGAATCGTGTTTAAAATGCATGTAAAATCACCGCATTAAGCTAATCAACTGAAATAAATAAACATTTGGGAGGCTACCCAACGTGCCCGCTTGGCCTACGCTCCTCCTCCCTCACTCCCTGTCACAAGGCAGTAATTAAAACGCAATCAATCGATAAAAAAATCAATAAAGCCAAACAAATAAATAAAGAACGGAAACAACATAGAAAGAAAGCTGAATATCCGTTACGTTTCTGGTTCTTGTCGGAGCACTTGCCTATCTTTCCGTCCATCCGCCTGTGTGTCTTTCTGTCTGCCTGTTTGTCCCAGATATTTGGGAACCCCAATAGCTCACTCGACCCGGCTCCCTCCAGTATTCTAGCGAGCTGCCACTACGCTGGCTGCAACAGTGAAGCGAGAGAGCACCCGCTACTCACACATTACCACCACCTTACCCCCCACCCCCTCCTCCCTCATGCTCTCTCTCTCTCTCCCTCGCTCCATCCTTCCTCCCAACCGCCTCTCCCTCGTTTTCACCACCGCTGCTAAAGGTATCCTGTATTGATTTCTGTCTTTTTTCCTCTTAATAAGACCATGTTATAATGATGCGAGTGGTGATTATTACATTACTGCTTGTCTGGGAGACTGAGATCACAGATAACTGGAGAAGCCAACCTATAGGCACATACAGTATGTTATTATACTGAACAAAAATATAAACGCAACATGCAACAATTTTAAAGATTTTACTGAGTTACAGTTTATGAGGAAATCAGTCAATTGAAATTAATTAATTAGGCCCTAATCTATGGATTTCACATGACTGATATCTTAAAAAATGGGCCTCAGGATCTCCTCACGGTATTTCTGAGCATTCAAATTTCCATCGATAAAATGCAACTGTGTTCGTTGTCTGTAGTTTATGTCTGTCCATACCATAACCCTACTGCCACCATGGAGGACTCTGTTCACAACGTTGACATCAGCAAACCGCTTGCCCACATGACACCAAACACATGGTCTGCAGTTGTGAGACCGGTTGAACATTCAAAATCTCTGGCAGCTCTGGTGGGCATTCCTGTAGTCAGCATGGCAATTGCACGCTCCCTCAAAACTTGAGACGTCTGTGGCATTGTGTTGCATGACAAAACTGCACATTTTAGAGTGGACTTTTATTGTCCCCAGCACAAGGTGCACCTGTGTAATGATCATGCGGTTTAATCAGCTTCTTGATATGCCACACCTGTCAGCTGGATGGATTATCTTGGCAAAGGAGAAATGCTATAATACGACAAAAGTTGATAGCCTACAATTTTTCCCCATCACTGCAAATGTTAACTATTGAAATGCATTTGATTAGAAAGATAATACCTATGATAAAATGTATATTTTAATCAAATCATGTTTGCATTTTTTTCTCTCTCTCATGGAATTGCGTGAGGGAATCTTTGCATTAAGTAATCTTTCAGCCTTAAAAATTCAGACAGTTGAACCTTCGTTGGCTAACGCACTATAAATGCTTTCTTGGTGATTTCTGACACCCATATACAATGTTCTACAATCATTATGACAGTCATGTGAATCTAGTCTATACGTTCAGGCAAAGGCATTGTGAGACCAGCTATAAGCATTTCTAACCAATCATGGTTGTTTAAATTCCTTCCTGCATCCATGACTTCAACTTCAAAATGACTGACGTGTCATGATCTAATTGAATCAACATAATTCCTGTGACTCAGAAGATGCTACTATTCTATGTGGAGAAACGTCATCTGCTACAGGTAAGGCTTGTGTTTGACCATGAGCAAAACCCCACTCCGGTAAGGCCAGCAGAGGCCGTATAGCTACCGGCTGCACGCGGAAGAGCACCGGTTCAACCAACATCTCACCTCCCGCATGCAGGCCACATCTTGGAGTATTGCCGTGCACGGAGCGCGCGCCCTCTTTCTCTACTTCATCGCCTCACCTCCCTCGTGCCAAACCGATATATAACACGCTGTCAATTACCACGCTATACACTATATTATTGTCGATATAGATTTTTAAACAGAAAGATCTATACAAACATCTAAGTCAATACAGGCAAATCAATAGCATTGAGTAAGACCTCCGCCCCCCACACACGTCACAGTCTATAGGCCTCTTGCTACCAGTTAAATATGAAATGTTAAACGTTGTGACTGATTAATTAAAAAACATAGGCCTATCGATATAGTCATACAATATATTTATTATTAACATTACTACAATCATTATTTTTATTATGATGATGATTATCATTATTATTCCTTCACCGTTTTGGTTTCACTGCAGGCCAGGGATATGTGCTAGTTTGTAATTATGAGAAATGTGTCCTATTTCCAGCCTTCATCTCTATCTCCGAATACACAACAATACAACACGGTTGATTGTCCCTCTCCCTCCGCTCCACGTATGACAGATGACATCCGCAAGTCCAACGAGAGAAAGGAGGGATGTGGTTGAGGAGAGGATGGAGGGAAGGAAGGAGAGAAGCGACTAGTTGTCCTTCACTCACCCCCTTTTCGAACGGAGGTAGCCGCGCGCGCCCGATCCTTCCTCCTCCCCATACTCCTTCCAGACAAAAGCAATTATTTCTTGTAGAATGTAGTGTGGTTGTGCGCGTTTGTGGGAGAGAGGGATAGAGGTAGGTGTGTGAGATTGAAGGAGGGGAAAATAAGATGGGGATGGGAGGATGAGAGGGGCCCTAACACCTTCAGCATCCCCCATCCTCCACCTCCACTCCTCCATCCAACTCTTCTCTTTCCTTTATCTGCAAATGTCATCGGATGTCATCTGCCATATGTGGAGCTGACATCCAACCAAGTAAACTCTGTGTCTTACCCAAGCTGTACCCCAAATACCCACTCCCATATGCACCTTACTAAAATGTTTATCTTGTTTTAGAAGCATGGGATTACATTTGGGCACTTGACTGTTCAGTATTTACATGCAAAAAACTTTTGCCAAAAAAATTATACAAACGCAAGTAGCCAGCCAGCCAGACAGACACTTATTTCATACTTTGCAACACATCTAAGAACTATACTGTGCATTGTTCTTGCCATGGCAAACAGTAGTCGAGCCTCAGGGCTATACCCAACCATACTATACACCTGGTCCAAATACAAAGCTCCTCTCTCTGCAAGTCTTTGTGCCTCCCCTCTCTCTCTATGTGATAATGCCTAGGCAGGCTGCTCCAGACCCCCCCCCCCCCCCCCCCCCAGTGGCCTCCATGGACCCCTGGAGCCCAGAGAGAATACCCCTGGGGGGCTTCACCACCCCTGGGGGGCCTCACCATCCAATAACCCCTGCTGCTCTGGACCATTCTCACCAGGGGCCCAGACGGCCTGGGACAGATTGTCCACTGATGGGACTGGTACTTCGTCAAACAGAGACAATAGAGAGGCTCTTCTCATCCCCTTTTTTAATGTAGAAGGAAAGTGGATACCTAGTTAGTTGTACAACTGAATGCATTCAACTGAAACATGTCTTCTGCATTTAACCCAACTCCTCTGAATCAGAGAGGTGCAGGGGGCTGCCTTAATCAACATCAACGGCATAACAACAGATTTGTACCTTGTCAGCTCGGGGATTCAATCCAGCAACCTTTCGGTTACAGGCCCAACACTCCTACCCACCAGGCTACCTCTGACATAGAGATGGAATGGAGTAATTGTCACTTATTATTCTGTACTGTTATGTTATTGCATGGTACTGTATAGTAATGGCTATATGGATGCCAATTTCAATATTGGGGATTACCAGATTATTGGCCCCATTGTGGTAAAAACAGGATCTCAGATATTTTTGATTTCATTACAATTGTATGACAATGTTATTACAAATACATAGATTTGATTGCTTAATTTGTGCAAAAATCTTACATTTTCTCTCCATTTAAATAGGCAGTAATAGATAGAAATAAAATGCCCAGGCTGATTACAAGGTTGTTGTTTTTTAATAAATGTTGCATACTTTATTGTGTGTGATAACATATTCTGATTAACGGTTAGTTCATCTGCCATTTTCTCTGTAGAACGATATATTGCTATTTATAATCGGGATTTTGATTTACTAAAAATAAATGAGATGTTTTTAACAATAAATCAAAGCTTCATCTATGCATTCAGGAAAAACAAATAACATCCAACAAAATTGACAGCAAATTCTATCAATCACCAATGACATTCATATAAGGCAGAATGTTCCTAAAAATGTCATAATGGTATATCCTTCTTGAAATATCAGTAAATTTAATCCTATTAACTTAGACGTAATGGTTACACATTCAGCACATATAGTCTGGTCACCCTGCTCCATCTGTCCTTCAGTCTAGTATATTACTGGCCTCCAAGTAATAGGATGTCATTTTCATCTTCAAAGAAAGCAAGAAAAAACACTATGGCAATTACGGCAGAAATAAGGAACAGGAAGCTGGGTGGGTAGAACCCATGAGTCTTCCAAAAGAAGTGTGTATCTACGTACGAGCTGTGTGTGAGTGTGTACTGCATGTGTGCATGATGTGTGTGTGTTTGACTATGTATTTGTCTGTGTCTACTGTCCATGTGCATGCCATGTCATGGTTATTGTTAAATGGTGATGTCACACTGACAAATGAGCTGGTTGAATTCAATTCTCACTCATCAATAACACCCATGTCCCCAAATCAATATCAGGCAACAGTTGTGTTACTGTCGCCATCAGAGTGGTAACAAGAGCACATTACAATGAACAATACTCTCTCAGTGTGAGATTCACAGACTTCCCCCTCCCTACACCTCTGATGAATATAACAGGAAACCTGTTCGATCACCATGCACTGCTAAATCATTCTGGCTATGGATATGGAGAACATCAACACGCCAGACGATATACCCATTAGACTTGGGGGCTGCTGGGAGTTTACCTCATATTGAGATCTTTATTCTGCTTTGCCACTAAAATTATAATAAACACTGAGAATTAAAATATTGTTGTTATTGTTATGCGTATTATTATTAATAATAATAACAGAGAGAAAATGCAAAATTCACACCAATCCATATGCTGACCTGATGTATAGATTTATCAAGATAATATGGACATGATGGATGGTGTTATGTTGTGTGTGTAGGTGGGGTCCATGTGTTGATCTACAGTATCTAGTGTTAGTGTACTATGCAGAACTGAAGACACAAAGCAAACACTGGGGAAGACATCATGTGTGAACATACAGCAGACTTACATACTCCATGTAGACACACACACACACACACACACACACACACACACACACACACACACACACACACACACACACACACACACACACACACTCAAACACACACACACACACACAGACACAAGCATGAAAGTACACACACACACAAGCATGAAAGTGTACACACACACACACACACACACACACACACACACACACACACACACACACACACACACACACACACACACACACACACACACACACACACACACACACACTCCTGATCCCCATCTCTGTCCCCCCTCCTCCCTCTATAGAGAATAAGCAGCCAGTCCATCTTAAGACCTTGTTCTTCCTGTATTCCTTGTCTTTTTTTATTAGTTTTTATTAACTTTGCCTCCCTCTCTGTCAGCACTTTCAATAATCAATGCTGATATATTGCCAATATCCAGCCAAGTCCCCAGTGTCATCTTTCACTGAGGCTGCGTTATTGGGGGAGATTGGCCCAATAATAATGATATTTATTACGGATATTTATTATCTGGATCTTGGCAGTACTGAGGGCCACACCCTGCTGCTGACTTACATACTCACACTCTCCTCTCTGACTCCACACACACTCTCCTCTCTGACTCCACACACTCTCTCCTCTCTGACTCCACACACACTCTCCTCTCTGACTCCACACACTCTCTCCTCTCTGACTCCACACACTCTCTCCTCTCTGACTCCACACACTCTCTCCTCTCTGACTCCACACACACTCTCCTCTCTGACTCCACACACACTCTCCTCTGACTCCACACACACTCCTCTCTGACTCCACACACACACTCTCCTCTCTGACTCCACACACACACTCTCCTCTCTGACTCCACACACTCTCTCCACTCAGACTCTACACGCACTCTCTCCTCTGACTCCACACACACTCAACTCTCTGACTCCACACACTCTCTCCTCTCTGACTCCACACACTCTCTCCTCTCTGACTCCACACACTCTCTCCTCTCTGACTCCACACACACTCTCCTCTCTGACTCCACACACACTCTCCTCTGACTCCACACACACTCCTCTCTGACTCCACACACACACTCTCCTCTCTGACTCCACACACACACTCTCCTCTCTGACTCCACACACTCTCTCCTCTCAGACTCTACACGCACTCTCTCCTCTCTGACTCCACACACACTCAACTCTCTGACTCCACACACTCTCTCCTCTCTGACTCCACACACACTCTCCTCTCTGACTCCACACACACTCTCCTCTCAGACTCCATACACACTCTCTCCTCTCTGACTCCACACACTCTCTCCTCTCTGACTCCACACACTCTCTCCTCTCTGACTCCACACACACTCTCCTCTCTGACTCCACACACTCTCTCCTCTCTGACTCCACACACTCTCTCCTCTCTGACTCCACACACTCTCTCCTCTCTGACTCCACACACACTCTCCTCTCTGACTCCACACACACTCTCCTCTGACTCCACACACACTCCTCTCTGACTCCACACACACACTCTCCTCTCTGACTCCACACACTCTCTCCTCTCAGACTCTACACACACTCTCTCCTCTCTGACTCCACACACACTCAACTCTCTGACTCCACACACTCTCTCCTCTCTGACTCCACACACACTCTCCTCTCTGATTCCACACACACTCTCCTCTCAGACTCCACACACACTCTCCTCTCTGACTCCACACACTCTCAGCTCTCTGACTCCACACACTCTCTCCTCTCTGACTCCACACACACTCTCCTCTCTGACTCCACACACACTCTCCTCTCTGACTCCACACACTCTCAGCTCTCTGACTCCACACACACTCTCCTCTCTGACTCTACACACACTCTCCCCTCAGACTCCACACACTCTCTCCTCTCTGACTCCACACACACTCTCCTCTCAGACTCCATACACACACTCTCTCTCAGACTCTACACACACTCTCTCCTCTCTGACTCCACACACTCTCTCCTCTCAGACTCCATACAAACACTCTCCTCTCAGACTCTACACACACTCTCTCCTCTCTGACTCCACACACACTCTCCTCTCAGACTCCATACACACACTCTCCTCTCAGACTCTACACACACTCTCTCCTCTCTGACTCCACACACACTCTCCTCTCAGACTCCATACACACACTCTCCTCTCAGACTCTACACACACTCTCTCCTCTCTGACTCCACACACACTCTCCTCTCTGACTCCACACACACTCTCCTCTCAGACTCTACACACACTCTCTCCTCTCTGACTCCACACACACTCTCCTCTCTGACTCCACACACACTCTCCTCTCTGACTCCACACACACTCTCCTCTCTGACTCCACACACTCTCTCCTCTCTGACTCCACACACACTCTCCTCTCAGACTCCATACACACACTCTCCTCTCAGACTCTACACACACTCTCTCCTCTCTGACTCCACACACACTCTCCTCTCAGACTCCATACACACACTCTCCTCTCTGACTCCACACACTCTCTCCTCTCTGACTCCACACACACTCTCCTCTCTGACTCCACACACACTCTCCCCTCAGACTCCACACACACTCTCTCTCAGACTCTACACACACTCTCTCCTCTCTGACTCCACACACTCTCTCCACTCAGACTCCATACACACACTCTCCTCTCAGACTCTACACACACTCTCTCCTCTCTGACTCCACACACACTCTCCTCTCAGACTCCATACACACACTCTCCTCTCAGACTCTACACACACTCTCTCCTCTCTGACTCCACACACACTCTCCTCTCAGACTCCATACACACACTCTCCTCTCAGACTCTACACACACTCTCTCCTCTCTGACTCCACACACACTCTCCTCTCTGACTCCACACACACTCTCCTCTCAGACTCTACACACACTCTCTCCTCTCTGACTCCACACACACTCTCCTCTCAGACTCTACACACACTCTCTCCTCTCTGACTCCACACACGCTCTCCTCTCAGACTCCATACACACACTCTCCTCTCTGACTCCACACACACTCTCCTCTCAGACACCATTCACACACTCTCCTCTCAGACTCTACACACACTCTCTCCTCTCTGACTCCACACACACTCTCCTCTCAGACTCTACACACACTCTCTCCTCTCTGACTCCACACACACTCTCCTCTCTGACTCCACACACACTCTCCTCTCAGACTCTACACACACTCTCTCCTCTCTGACTCCACACACACTCTCCTCTCAGACTCTACACACACTCTCTCCTCTCTGACTCCACACACGCTCTCCTCTCAGACTCCATACACACACTCTCCTCTCTGACTCCACACACACTCTCCTCTCAGACTCCATTCACACACTCTCCTCTCAGACTCTACACACACTCTCTCCTCTCTGACTCCACACACACTCTCCTCTCAGACTCCATACACACACTCTCCTCTCTCTCTTGGCAAAGTTAGAAGAGAAGGCAGGGAGATATTAGTAGTTCACTAGCTGTATCTATCCTAACCATATACAGTGGCATTTTACTATAATACTTCTATATTGGCCTATTTGGGACCAGCAGTTCGTCTGTGTAGTTGGTCCTGGTAGCGATACACATTTGAATACCTAAAGGAAAGACAGAGAGAGGAACGGTGTACACTGGGACCTGGTCTGAGGACTGTACATCTTGCCCAATTTGTCTCCCCCCTCCCCATACCTTAGGTCGCCCAACCTCAAATCTCCAGTCCAAGGCCCCCAAAGCACCCCCCCCCCATCCCCCCCAAACCCCTCTGGCCTGCTTGGCCCCCTGACGTTAATCCAGCCCAGCCCAGCGCCCCTCATCGTTTCAGTTATTGATTTCCTCTCCAGCGCCATGGTTACATGTCGCACCACGTCATTGGTCCAGGCTGCTGCTCCAGCCAGCCAGCCCCCCCCTAACCTAACCTATCCACACGGGAACCAGGGAATGGGAGAGAGAAGGAGGAGAGGGAGGAGGAGGAGATGGGAGAGGAGAGGGCAGTGTCGTTGGACAAAATCGAGAGGGGGAGAGAGGGGAAAAAAAGAGAGAGATGGGGGAAGAGAGGACACAAAATGGGTGAGAGACGAGGGGAAGAGAGGAGAGAGAAGGGGGACGAGAGGAGGAGAGGGGGGAGCCATAATAAACACTGCAGTATTTCAGCAAAGCAACCAGCGTTTTACAGGGATAGAAACAATCAGAAGCAACGAAATAAAAAATCTGCCCGGGGTGTTGCAGGAGAAATTGTGGAAATTATCAGAATGCGACACTAGAGTTCAGGGCGACAGATTTGTCTTGGGAAATGTATAACTGTTTGTCTTGCAGTTGTATACACATAATTATAAACTGGCTGGTTTGAGCCCTGAATGCTGATTGGCTGAAAGACATGGTATATGAGACCATATACCACGGGAATGACAAAACATTTATTTTTACTGTTCTAATTATATTTGTAACCAGTTTATAATAGCAATAAGGCATCTCTGGAGTTTGTGGTATATGGCCAACATACCACGGCTAAGGGCTGTGTCCAGGAACTCTGCTTTGCGTCGTGCATAAGAACAGCCCTTAGCCGTGGTATATCGGCCATATACTACAAACCCCAGAGATGCCTTATTACTTAACTACACCGAATGAAAACGTATTGTGCTGCATGTAAGTGCATATATGCAAAGACAGGGATATTACTATGAGTGTCTTTATTAGTGTGTTTGTGTTTTGAGACTGTTTAAATGTGTGTGTGTGTGTGTGTGTGTGTGTGTGTGTGTGTGTGTGTGTGTGTCTGTGTGTGTTGAATCGGCATGTTCTCAATTCTCATCTTGGAAGAGCGGTCAGGGAGAGTGACCATTGGGTAGGTCTCTAGTCTCATCGTCTGTGTGTGTGTGTGTGTGTGTGTTTGTTGTAATCTTGGCAGCAGAGCAAACAGAAGTCCTGTCAACATCACCACAATGTAAAAAGCAGCTACAGCATTCTACACACCTCTGACGATATAAATACAGACTGACTCCATGCCACAAAGACAGACTGACTCCATGCCATCAAGACAGACTGACTCCATGCCACAAAGACAGACTGACTCCATGCCACAAAGACATACTGACTCTATGCCACAAAGACAGACTGACTCCATGCCACAAAGACATACTGACTCTATGCCACAAAGACATACTGACTCCATGTCATAAAGACAGACTGACTCCATGCCACAAAGACATACTGACTCTATGCCACAAAGACAAACTGACTCCATGCCACAAAGACATACTGACTCTATGCCACAAAGACAGACTGACTCCATGCCATATAGACAGACTGACTCCATGCAATAAAGACAGACTGACTCCATGCCACAAAGACAGACTGACTCCATGCAATAAAGACAGACTGACTCCATGCCACAAAGACAGACTGACTCCATGCCATAGAGACAGACTGACTCCATGCCATAGAGACAGACTGAATCCATGCCATAAAGACAGACTGACTCCATACCATATAGACAGACTGACTCCATAAAGACAGACTGACTCCATGCCATATAGACAGACTGACTACATGCCACAAAGGCAGAGTGACTCCATGCCACAAAGACAGACTACCTCCATAAAGACAGACTGACTCCATGCCATAAAGACAGACTGACTCCATGCCATGAAGACAGACTGACTCCATGTCATAAAGACAGACTGACTCCATAAAGACATACTGACTCCATGCCACAAAGACAGACTGACTCCATGCCATAAAGACAGACTGATTCCATACCATAAAGACAGATTGACTCCATGCCATCAAGACAGACTGACTCCATGCCATAAAGACAGACTGACTCCATGCCATAAAGACAGACTGACTCCATGCCACAAAGACAGACTGACTCCATGCCATATAGACAGACTGACTCCATGCCATATAGACAGACTGACTCAATGCCATATAGACAGACTGACTCCATGCCATATAGACAGACTGACTCCATGCCATCAAGACAGACTGACACCATGCCACAAAGACAGACTGACTCCATGCCACAAAGACAGACTGACTACATGCCATATAGACAGACTGACTCAATGCCATATAGACAGACTGACTCCATGCCATATAGACAGACTGACTCCATGTCATAAAGACAGACAGACTCCATAAAGACATACTGACTCCATGCCACAAAGACAGACTGACTCCATGCCATAAAGACAGACTGATTCCATACCATATAGACAGACTGACTCCATGCCATATAGACAGACTGACTCCATGCCATCAAGACAGACTGACACCATGCCACAAAGACAGACTGACTCCATGCCACAAAGACAGACTGACTCCATGCCATATAGACAGACTGACTCCATGCCATATAGACAGACTGACTCAATGCCATATAGACAGACTGACTCCATGCCATATAGACAGACTGACTCCATGCCATCAAGACAGACTGACTCCATAAAGACAGACCGACTCCATGCCATATAGACAGACTGATTCCATGCCATATAGACAGACTGACTCCATGCCATATAGACAGACTGACTCCATAAAGACAGACTGACTCCATGCCATAAAGACAGACCGACTCGATGCCATCAAGACAGACTGACTCCATGCCATATAGACAGACTGACTCCATGCCACAAAGACAGACTGACTCCATGCCATAAAGACAGACTGACTCCATGCCATAAAGACAGACTGACTCCATGTCATAAAGACAGACTGATTCCATAAAGACATACTGACTCCATGTCACAAAGACAGACTGACTCCATGCCATATAGACAGACTGACTCCATGCCATAAAGACCGACTGACTCCATGCCATAAAGACAGACTGACTCCATGTCACAAAGACAGACTGACTCCATGTCACAAAGACAGACTGACTCCATGCCATAAAGACAGACTGACTCCATGCCATATAGACAGACTGACTCAATGCCATATAGACAGACTGACTCCATGCCATAAAGACAGACTGACTCCATAAAGACAGACTGACTCCATGCCATAAAGACAGACCGACTCGATGCCATCAAGACAGACTGACTCCATGCCATATAGACAGACTGACTCCATGCCATAAAGACAGACTGACTCCATGCCATAAAGACAGACTGACTCCATGTCATAAAGACAGACTGATTCCATAAAGACATACTGAATCCATGTCACAAAGACAGACTGACTCCATGCCATAAAGACAGACTGACTCCATGCCATCAAGACAGACTGACTCCATAAAGACAGACCGACTCCATGCCATATAGACAGACTGATTCCATGCCATATAGACAGACTGACTCCATGCCATATAGACAGACTGACTCCATGCCATATAGACAGTCTGACTCCATAAAGACAGACTGACTCCATGCCACAAAGACAGACTGACTCCATGCCATATAGACAGACTGACTCCATGCCATATAGACAGACTGACTCCATGCCATCAAGACAGACTGACTCCATAAAGACAGACCGACTTCATGCCATATAGACAGACTGATTCCATGCCATATAGACAGACTGACTCCATGCCACAAATACAGACTGACTCCATGCCACAAAGACAGACTGACTCCATGCCATATAGAAAGACTGATTCCATGCCATATAGACAGACTGACTCCATGCCATATAGACAGACAGACTCCATGCCATAAAGACAGACTGACTCCACAAAGACAGACTGACTCCATGCCATAAAGACAGACCGACTCGATGCCATCAAGACAGACTGACTCCATGCCATATAGACAGACTGATTCCATGCCACAAAGACAGACTGACTCCATGCCACAAAGACAGACTGACTCCATGCCACAAAGACAGACTGACTCCATGCATAAAGACAGACTGACTCCATGCCATAAAGACAGAATGACTCCATGCCATAAAGACAGACTGATTCCATGCCATAAAGACAGACCGACTCCATGTCATAAAGACAGACTGATTCCATAAAGACATACTGACTCCATGTCACAAAGACAGACTGACTCCATGCCATATAGACAGACTGACTCCATGCCATAAAGACAGACTGACTCCATGCCATAAAGACAGACTGACTCCATGTCATAAAGACAGACTGATTCCATAAAGACATACTGACTCCATGTCACAAAGACAGACTGACTCCATGTCACAAAGACAGACTGACTCCATGCCATAAAGACAGACTGACTCCATGCCATATAGACAGACTGACTCAATGCCATATAGACAGACTGACTCCATGCCATAAAGACAGACTGACTCCATAAAGACAGACTGACTCCATGCCATAAAGACAGACCGACTCGATGCCATTAAGACAGACTGACTCCATGCCATATAGACAGACTGACTCCATGCCATCAAGACAGACTGACTCCATGTCATAAAGACAGACTGATTCCATAAAGACATACTGACTCCATGTCACAAAGACAGACTGACTCCATGCCACAAAGACAGACTGACTCCATGCCATAAAGACAGACTGACTCCATGTTATAAAGACAGACTGATTCCATAAAGACATACTGACTCCATGTCACAAAGACAGACTGACTCCATGCCATAAAGACAGACTGACTCCATGCCATAAAGACAGACTGACTCCATGTCATAAAGACAGACCGACTCGATGCCATCAAGACAGACTGACTCCATGCCATAAAGACAGACTGACTCCATGTCATAAAGACAGACTGATTCCATAAAGACATACTGACTCCATGTCACAAAGACAGACTGACTCCATGCCACAAAGACAGACTGACTCCATGCCATAAAGACAGACTGACTCCATGCCATATAGACAGACTGACTCCATGCCATATAGACAGACTGACTCCATAAAGACAGACCGACTCCATGCCATATAGACAGACTGATTCCATGCCATATAGATAGACTGACTCCATGCCATATAAACAGACTGACTCCATGCCATATAGACAGACTGACTCCATGCCATAAAGACAGACCGACTCCATAAAGACAGACTGACTCCATGCCATAAAGACAGACCAACTCGATGTCATCAAGACAGACTGACTCCATGCCATATAGACAGACTGACTCCATGCCATAAAGACAGACTGACTCCATGCCATAAAGACAGACTGACTCCATGCCATATAGACAGACTGACTCCATAAAGACAGACTGACTCCATAAAGACAGACTGACTCCATGCCATAAAGACAGACTGACTCCATAAAGACAGACTGACTCCATGCCATAAAGACAGACTGACTCCATGCCATAAAGATAGACTGACTCCATGCCATATAGACAGACTGACTCCATGCCATAAAGACAGACCGACTCGATGCCATCAAGACAGACTGACTCCATGCCATATAGACAGACTGACTCCATGCCATAAAGACAGACTGACTCCATGCCATAAAGACAGACTGACTCCATGCCATAAAGACAGACTGACTCCATGTCATAAAGACAGACCGACTCCATGTCATGAAGACAGACCGACTCGATGCCATCAAGACAGACTGACTCCATGCCATAAAGACAGACTGACTCCATGTCATAAAGACAGACTGATTCCATAAAGACATACTGACTCCATGTCACAAAGACAGACTGACTCCATGCCACAAAGACAGACTGACTCCATGCCATAAAGACAGACTGACTCCATGTCATAAAGACAGACTGATTCCATAAAGACATACTGACTCCATGTCACAAAGACAGACTGACTCCATGCCATAAAGACAGACTGACTCCATGCCATAAAGACACTGACTCCATGTCATAAAGACAGACCGACTCGATGCCATCAAGACAGACTGACTCCATGCCATAAAGACAGACTGACTCCATGTCATAAAGACAGACTGATTCCATAAAGACATACTGACTCCATATCACAAAGACAGACTGACTCCATGCCACAAAGACAGACTGACTCCATGCCAAAAAGACAGACTGACTCCATGCCATATAGACAGACTGACTCCATGCCATATAGACAGACTGACTCAATGCCATATAGACAGACTGACTCCATGCCATATAGACAGACTGACTCCATGCCATATAGACAGACTGACTCCATAAAGACAGACCGACTCCATGCCATATAGACAGACTGATTCCATGCCATATAGATAGACTGACTCAATGCCATATAGACAGACTGACTCCATGCCATATAGACAGACTGACTCCATGCCATAAGACAGACTGACTCCATAAAGACAGACTGACTCCATGCCATATAGACAGACTGACTCCATGCCATATAGACAGACTGACTCCATGCCATAAAGACAGACTGACTCCATAAAGACAGACTGACTCCATGCCATAAAGACAGACCGACTCGATGTCATCAAGACAGACTGACTCAATGCCATATAGACAGACTGACTCCATGCCATAAAGACAGACTGACTCCATGCCATAAAGACAGACTGACTCCATGCCATATTGACAGACTGACTCCATAAAGACAGACTGACTCCATGCCATAAAGACAGACTGACTCCATGCCATAAAGACAGACTGACTCCATGCCATAAAGACAGACTGACTCCATGCCATATAGACAGACTGACTCCATGCCATAAAGACAGACTGACTCCATAAAGACAGACTGACTCCATGCCATAAAGACAGACTGACTCCATGCCATAAAGACAGACTGACTCCATGCCATAAAGACAGACTAACTCCATGAAGACAGACTGACTCCATGCCATAAAGACAGACTGACTCCATAAAGACAGACTGACTCCATGCCATATAGACAGACTGACTCCATGCCATAAAGACAGACTGACTCCATGCCATAAAGACAGACTGACTCCATGCCATAAAGACAGACTGACTCCATGCCATATAGACAGACTGACTCCATGCCATCAAGACAGACTGACTCCATGCCATAAAGACAGACCGACTCGATGCCATCAAGACAGACTGACTCCATGCCATATAGACAGACTGACTCCATGCCATAAAGACAGACTGACTCCATGCCATAAAGACAGACTGACTCCATGTCATAAAGACAGACTGATTCCATAAAGACATACTGAATCCATGTCACAAAGACAGACTGACTCCATGCCATAAAGACAGACTGACTCCATGCCATCAAGACAGACTGACTCCATAAAGACAGACCAACTCCATGCCATATAGACAGACTAATTCCATGCCATATAGACAGACTGACTCCATGCCACAAATACAGACTGACTCCATGCCACAAAGACAGACTGACTCCATGCCATATAGAAAGACTGATTCCATGCCATATAGACAGACTGACTCCATGCCATATAGACAGACAGACTCCATGCCATAAAGACAGACTGACTCCATAAAGACAGACTGACTCCATGCCATAAACACAGACCGACTCGATGCCATCAAGACAGACTGACTCCATGCCATATAAACAGACTGATTCCATGCCACAAAGACAGACTGACTCCATGCCACAAAGACAGACTGACTCCATGCCACAAAGACAGACTGACTCCATGCATAAAGACAGACTGACTCCATGCCATAAAGACAGAATGACTCCATGCCATAAAGACAGACTGACTCCATGCCATAAAGACAGACTGACTCCATGTCATAAAGACAGACTGATTCCATAATGACATACTGACTCCATGTCACAAAGACAGACTGACTCCATGCCATATAGACAGACTGACTCCATGCCATAAAGACAGACTGACTCCATGCCATAAAGACAGACTGACTCCATGTCATAAAGACAGACTGATTCCATAAAGACATACTGACTCTATGTCACAAAGACAGACTGACTCCATGTCACAAAGACAGAATGACTCCATGCCATAAAGACAGACTGACTCCATGCCATATAGACAGACTGACTCAATGCCATATAGACAGACTGACTCCATGCCATAAAGACAGACTGACTCCATAAAGACAGACTGACTCCATGCCATAAAGACAGACCGACTCGATGCCATCAAGACAGACTGACTCCATGCCATATAGACAGACTGACTCCATGCCATCAAGACAGACTGACTCCATGCCATAAAGACAGACTGACTCCATGTCATAAAGACAGACTGATTCCATAAAGACATACTGACTCCATGTCACAAAGACAGACTGACTCCATGCCACAAAGACAGACTGACTCCATGCCATAAAGACAGACTGACTCCATGTCATAAAGACAGACTGATTCCATAAAGACATACTGACTCCATGTCACAAAGACAGACTGACTCCATGCCATAAAGACAGACTGACTCCATGCCATAAAGACAGACTGACTCCATGTCATAAAGACAGACCGACTCGATGCCATCAAGACAGACTGACTCCATGCCATAAAGACAGACTGACTCCATGTCATAAAGACAGACTGATTCCATAAAGACATACTGACTCAATGTCACAAAGACAGACTGACTCCATGCCACAAAGACAGACTGACTCCATGCCATAAAGACAGACTGACTCCATGCCATATAGACAGACTGACTCCATGCCATATAGACAGACTGACTCAATGCCATATAGACAGACTGACTCCATGCCATATAGACAGACTGACTCCATGCCATAAAGACAGACTGACTCCATGCCATAAAGACAGACTGACTCCATGCCATATAGACAGACTGACTCCATAAAGACAGACTGACTCCATAAAGACAGACTGACTCCATGCCATAAAGACAGACTGACTCCATGCCATAAAGATAGACTGACTCCATGCCATATAGACAGACTGATTCCATGCCATATAGATAGACTGACTCCATGCCATATAGACAGACTGACTCCATGCCATATAGACAGACTGACTCCATGCCATAAAGACAGACTGACTCCATAAAGACAGACTGACTCCATGCCATAAAGACAGACCGACTCGATGTCATCAAGACAGACTGACTCCATGCCATATAGACAGACTGACTCCATGCCATAAAGACAGACTGACTCCATGCCATAAAGACAGACTGACTCCATGCCATATAGACAGACTGACTCCATAAAGACAGACTGACTCCATGCCATAAAGACAGACTGACTACATGCCATAAAGACAGACTGACTCCATGCCATAAAGACAGACTGACTCCATGCCATATAGACAGACTGACTCCATGCCATAAAGACGGACTGACTCCATGCCATAAAGACAGACTGACTCCATGTCATAAGACAGACTGATTCCATAAAGACATACTGACTCCATGTCACAAAGACAGACTGACTCCATGCCATAAAGACAGACTGACTCCATGCCATATAGAAAGACTGACTCCATGCCATAAAGACAGACTGACTCCATAAAGACAGACTGACTCCATGCCATAAAGACAGACCGACTCGATGCCATCAAGACAGACTGACTCCATGCCATATAGACAGACTGACTCCATGCCATAAAGACAGACTGACTCCATGCCATAAAGACAGACTGACTCCATGCCATAAAGACAGACTGACTCCATGCCACAAAGACAGACTGTCTCCATGCCACAAAGACAGACTGACTCCATGCCATATAGAAAGACTGACTCCATGCCATAAAGACAGACTGACTCCATGCCATAAAGACAGACTGACTCCATGTCATAAAGACAGACCGACTCCATGTCATGAAGACAGACCGACTCGATGCCATCAAGACAGACTGACTCCATGCCATTAAGACAGACTGACTCCATGTCATAAAGACAGACTGATTCCATAAAGACATACTGACTCCATGTCACAAAGACAGACTGACTCCATGCCACAAAGACAGACTGACTCCATGCCATAAAGACAGACTGACTCCATGTCATAAAGACAGACTGATTCCATAAAGACATACTGACTCCATGTCACAAAGACAGACTGACTCCATGCCATAAAGACAGACTGACTCCATGCCATAAAGACAGACTGACTCCATGTCATAAAGACAGACCGACTCGATGCCATCAAGACAGACTGACTCCATGCCATAAAGACAGACTGATTCCATGTCATAAAGACAGACTGATTCCATAAAGACATACTGACTCCATGTCACAAAGACAGACTGACTCCATGCCACAAAGACAGACTGACTCCATGCCATAAAGACAGACTGACTCCATGCCATATAGACAGACTGACTCCATGCCATATAGACAGACTGACTCAATGCCATATAGACAGACTGACTCCATGCCATATAGACAGACTGACTCCATGCCATATAGACAGACTGACTCCATAAAGACAGACCGACTCCATGCCATATAGACAGACTGATTCCATGCCATATAGATAGACTGACTCCATGCCATATAGACAGACTGACTCCATGCCATAAAGACAGACTGACTCCATGTCACAAAGACAGACTGACTCCATGTCACAAAGACAGACTGACTCCATGCCATAAAGACAGACTGACTCCATGCCATATAGACAGACTGACTCAATGCCATATAGACAGACTGACTCCATGCCATAAAGACAGACTGACTCCATAAAGACAGACTGACTCCATGCCATAAAGACAGACCGACTCGATGCCATCAAGACAGACTGACTCCATGCCATATAGACAGACTGACTCCATGCCATAAAGACAGACTGACTCCATGCCATAAAGACAGACTGACTCCATGTCATAAAGACAGACTGTTTCCATAAAGACATACTGAATCCATGTCACAAAGACAGACTGACTCCATGCCATAAAGACAGACTGACTCCATGCCATCAAGACAGACTGACTCCATAAAGACAGACCGACTCCATGCCATATAGACAGACTGATTCCATGCCATATAGACAGACTGACTCCATGCCATATAGACAGACTGACTCCATGCCATATAGACAGTCTGACTCCATAAAGACAGACTGACTCCATGCCACAAAGACAGACTGACTCCATGCCATATAGACAGACTGACTCCATGCCATATAGACAGACTGACTCCATGCCATCAAGACAGACTGACTCCATAAAGACAGACCGACTTCATGCCATATAGACAGACTGATTCCATGCCATATAGACAGACTGACTCCATGCCACAAATACAGACTGACTCCATGCCACAAAGACAGACTGACTCCATGCCATATAGAAAGACTGATTCCATGCCATATAGACAGACTGACTCCATGCCATATAGACAGACAGACTCCATGCCATAAAGACAGACTGACTCCACAAAGACAGACTGACTCCATGCCATAAAGACAGACCGACTCGATGCCATCAAGACAGACTGACTCCATGCCATATAGACAGACTGATTCCATGCCACAAAGACAGACTGACTCCATGCCACAAAGACAGACTGACTCCATGCCACAAAGACAGACTGACTCCATGCATAAAGACAGACTGACTCCATGCCATAAAGACAGAATGACTCCATGCCATAAAGACAGACTGATTCCATGCCATAAAGACAGACCGACTCCATGTCATAAAGACAGACTGATTCCATAAAGACATACTGACTCCATGTCACAAAGACAGACTGACTCCATGCCATATAGACAGACTGACTCCATGCCATAAAGACAGACTGACTCCATGCCATAAAGACAGACTGACTCCATGTCATAAAGACAGACTGATTCCATAAAGACATACTGACTCCATGTCACAAAGACAGACTGACTCCATGTCACAAAGACAGACTGACTCCATGCCATAAAGACAGACTGACTCCATGCCATATAGACAGACTGACTCAATGCCATATAGACAGACTGACTCCATGCCATAAAGACAGACTGACTCCATAAAGACAGACTGACTCCATGCCATAAAGACAGACCGACTCGATGCCATTAAGACAGACTGACTCCATGCCATATAGACAGACTGACTCCATGCCATCAAGACAGACTGACTCCATGTCATAAAGACAGACTGATTCCATAAAGACATACTGACTCCATGTCACAAAGACAGACTGACTCCATGCCACAAAGACAGACTGACTCCATGCCATAAAGACAGACTGACTCCATGTTATAAAGACAGACTGATTCCATAAAGACATACTGACTCCATGTCACAAAGACAGACTGACTCCATGCCATAAAGACAGACTGACTCCATGCCATAAAGACAGACTGACTCCATGTCATAAAGACAGACCGACTCGATGCCATCAAGACAGACTGACTCCATGCCATAAAGACAGACTGACTCCATGTCATAAAGACAGACTGATTCCATAAAGACATACTGACTCCATGTCACAAAGACAGACTGACTCCATGCCACAAAGACAGACTGACTCCATGCCATAAAGACAGACTGACTCCATGCCATATAGACAGACTGACTCCATGCCATATAGACAGACTGACTCCATAAAGACAGACCGACTCCATGCCATATAGACAGACTGATTCCATGCCATATAGATAGACTGACTCCATGCCATATAAACAGACTGACTCCATGCCATATAGACAGACTGACTCCATGCCATAAAGACAGACTGACTCCATAAAGACAGACTGACTCCATGCCATAAAGACAGACCAACTCGATGTCATCAAGACAGACTGACTCCATGCCATATAGACAGACTGACTCCATGCCATAAAGACAGACTGACTCCATGCCATAAAGACAGACTGACTCCATGCCATATAGACAGACTGACTCCATAAAGACAGACTGACTCCATAAAGACAGACTGACTCCATGCCATAAAGACAGACTGACTCCATAAAGACAGACTGACTCCATGCCATAAAGACAGACTGACTCCATGCCATAAAGATAGACTGACTCCATGCCATATAGACAGACTGACTCCATGCCATAAAGACAGACCGACTCGATGCCATCAAGACAGACTGACTCCATGCCATATAGACAGACTGACTCCATGCCATAAAGACAGACTGACTCCATGCCATAAAGACAGACTGACTCCATGCCATAAAGACAGACTGACTCCATGTCATAAAGACAGACCGACTCCATGTCATGAAGACAGACCGACTCGATGCCATCAAGACAGACTGACTCCATGCCATAAAGACAGACTGACTCCATGTCATAAAGACAGACTGATTCCATAAAGACATACTGACTCCATGTCACAAAGACAGACTGACTCCATGCCACAAAGACAGACTGACTCCATGCCATAAAGACAGACTGACTCCATGTCATAAAGACAGACTGATTCCATAAAGACATACTGACTCCATGTCACAAAGACAGACTGACTCCATGCCATAAAGACAGACTGACTCCATGCCATAAAGACACTGACTCCATGTCATAAAGACAGACCGACTCGATGCCATCAAGACAGACTGACTCCATGCCATAAAGACAGACTGACTCCATGTCATAAAGACAGACTGATTCCATAAAGACATACTGACTCCATATCACAAAGACAGACTGACTCCATGCCACAAAGACAGACTGACTCCATGCCAAAAAGACAGACTGACTCCATGCCATATAGACAGACTGACTCCATGCCATATAGACAGACTGACTCAATGCCATATAGACAGACTGACTCCATGCCATATAGACAGACTGACTCCATGCCATATAGACAGACTGACTCCATAAAGACAGACCGACTCCATGCCATATAGACAGACTGATTCCATGCCATATAGATAGACTGACTCAATGCCATATAGACAGACTGACTCCATGCCATATAGACAGACTGACTCCATGCCATAAAGACAGACTGACTCCATAAAGACAGACTGACTCCATGCCATATAGACAGACTGACTCCATGCCATATAGACAGACTGACTCCATGCCATAAAGACAGACTGACTCCATAAAGACAGACTGACTCCATGCCATAAAGACAGACCGACTCGATGTCATCAAGACAGACTGACTCAATGCCATATAGACAGACTGACTCCATGCCATAAAGACAGACTGACTCCATGCCATAAAGACAGACTGACTCCATGCCATATTGACAGACTGACTCCATAAAGACAGACTGACTCCATGCCATAAAGACAGACTGACTCCATGCCATAAAGACAGACTGACTCCATGCCATAAAGACAGACTGACTCCATGCCATATAGACAGACTGACTCCATGCCATAAAGACAGACTGACTCCATAAAGACAGACTGACTCCATGCCATAAAGACAGACTGACTCCATGCCATAAAGACAGACTGACTCCATGCCATAAAGACAGACTAACTCCATGAAGACAGACTGACTCCATGCCATAAAGACAGACTGACTCCATAAAGACAGACTGACTCCATGCCATATAGACAGACTGACTCCATGCCATAAAGACAGACTGACTCCATGCCATAAAGACAGACTGACTCCATGCCATAAAGACAGACTGACTCCATGCCATATAGACAGACTGACTCCATGCCATATAGACAGACTGACTCCATGCCATCAAGACAGACCGACTCGATGCCATCAAGACAGACTGACTCCATGCCATATAGACAGACTGACTCCATGCCATAAAGACAGACTGACTCCATGCCATAAAGACAGACTGACTCCATGTCATAAAGACAGACTGATTCCATAAAGACATACTGAATCCATGTCACAAAGACAGACTGACTCCATGCCATAAAGACAGACTGACTCCATGCCATCAAGACAGACTGACTCCATAAAGACAGACCAACTCCATGCCATATAGACAGACTAATTCCATGCCATATAGACAGACTGACTCCATGCCACAAATACAGACTGACTCCATGCCACAAAGACAGACTGACTCCATGCCATATAGAAAGACTGATTCCATGCCATATAGACAGACTGACTCCATGCCATATAGACAGACAGACTCCATGCCATAAAGACAGACTGACTCCATAAAGACAGACTGACTCCATGCCATAAACACAGACCGACTCGATGCCATCAAGACAGACTGACTCCATGCCATATAAACAGACTGATTCCATGCCACAAAGACAGACTGACTCCATGCCACAAAGACAGACTGACTCCATGCCACAAAGACAGACTGACTCCATGCATAAAGACAGACTGACTCCATGCCATAAAGACAGAATGACTCCATGCCATAAAGACAGACTGACTCCATGCCATAAAGACAGACTGACTCCATGTCATAAAGACAGACTGATTCCATAATGACATACTGACTCCATGTCACAAAGACAGACTGACTCCATGCCATATAGACAGACTGACTCCATGCCATAAAGATAGACTGACTCCATGCCATAAAGACAGACTGACTCCATGTCATAAAGACAGACTGATTCCATAAAGACATACTGACTCTATGTCACAAAGACAGACTGACTCCATGTCACAAAGACAGAATGACTCCATGCCATAAAGACAGACTGACTCCATGCCATATAGACAGACTGACTCAATGCCATATAGACAGACTGACTCCATGCCATAAAGACAGACTGACTCCATAAAGACAGACTGACTCCATGCCATAAAGACAGACCGACTCGATGCCATCAAGACAGACTGACTCCATGCCATATAGACAGACTGACTCCATGCCATCAAGACAGACTGACTCCATGCCATAAAGACAGACTGACTCCATGTCATAAAGACAGACTGATTCCATAAAGACATACTGACTCCATGTCACAAAGACAGACTGACTCCATGCCACAAAGACAGACTGACTCCATGCCATAAAGACAGACTGACTCCATGTCATAAAGACAGACTGATTCCATAAAGACATACTGACTCCATGTCACAAAGACAGACTGACTCCATGCCATAAAGACAGACTGACTCCATGCCATAAAGACAGACTGACTCCATGTCATAAAGACAGACCGACTCGATGCCATCAAGACAGACTGACTCCATGCCATAAAGACAGACTGACTCCATGTCATAAAGACAGACTGATTCCATAAAGACATACTGACTCAATGTCACAAAGACAGACTGACTCCATGCCACAAAGACAGACTGACTCCATGCCATAAAGACAGACTGACTCCATGCCATATAGACAGACTGACTCCATGCCATATAGACAGACTGACTCAATGCCATATAGACAGACTGACTCCATGCCATATAGACAGACTGACTCCATGCCATAAAGACAGACTGACTCCATGCCATAAAGACAGACTGACTCCATGCCATATAGACAGACTGACTCCATAAAGACAGACTGACTCCATAAAGACAGACTGACTCCATGCCATAAAGACAGACTGACTCCATGCCATAAAGATAGACTGACTCCATGCCATATAGACAGACTGATTCCATGCCATATAGATAGACTGACTCCATGCCATATAGACAGACTGACTCCATGCCATATAGACAGACTGACTCCATGCCATAAAGACAGACTGACTCCATAAAGACAGACTGACTCCATGCCATAAAGACAGACCGACTCGATGTCATCAAGACAGACTGACTCCATGCCATATAGACAGACTGACTCCATGCCATAAAGACAGACTGACTCCATGCCATAAAGACAGACTGACTCCATGCCATATAGACAGACTGACTCCATAAAGACAGACTGACTCCATGCCATAAAGACAGACTGACTACATGCCATAAAGACAGACTGACTCCATGCCATAAAGACAGACTGACTCCATGCCATATAGACAGACTGACTCCATGCCATAAAGACGGACTGACTCCATGCCATAAAGACAGACTGACTCCATGTCATAAAGACAGACTGATTCCATAAAGACATACTGACTCCATGTCACAAAGACAGACTGACTCCATGCCATAAAGACAGACTGACTCCATGCCATATAGAAAGACTGACTCCATGCCATAAAGACAGACTGACTCCATAAAGACAGACTGACTCCATGCCATAAAGACAGACCGACTCGATGCCATCAAGACAGACTGACTCCATGCCATATAGACAGACTGACTCCATGCCATAAAGACAGACTGACTCCATGCCATAAAGACAGACTGACTCCATGCCATAAAGACAGACTGACTCCATGCCACAAAGACAGACTGTCTCCATGCCACAAAGACAGACTGACTCCATGCCATATAGAAAGACTGACTCCATGCCATAAAGACAGACTGACTCCATGCCATAAAGACAGACTGACTCCATGTCATAAAGACAGACCGACTCTATGTCATGAAGACAGACCGACTCGATGCCATCAAGACAGACTGACTCCATGCCATTAAGACAGACTGACTCCATGTCATAAAGACAGACTGATTCCATAAAGACATACTGACTCCATGTCACAAAGACAGACTGACTCCATGCCACAAAGACAGACTGACTCCATGCCATAAAGACAGACTGACTCCATGTCATAAAGACAGACTGATTCCATAAAGACATACTGACTCCATGTCACAAAGACAGACTGACTCCATGCCATAAAGACAGACTGACTCCATGCCATAAAGACAGACTGACTCCATGTCATAAAGACAGACCGACTCGATGCCATCAAGACAGACTGACTCCATGCCATAAAGACAGACTGACTCCATGTCATAAAGACAGACTGATTCCATAAAGACATACTGACTCCATGTCACAAAGACAGACTGACTCCATGCCACAAAGACAGACTGACTCCATGCCATAAAGACAGACTGACTCCATGCCATATAGACAGACTGACTCCATGCCATATAGACAGACTGACTCAATGCCATATAGACAGACTGACTCCATGCCATATAGACAGACTGACTCCATGCCATATAGACAGACTGACTCCATAAAGACAGACCGACTCCATGCCATATAGACAGACTGATTCCATGCCATATAGATAGACTGACTCCATGCCATATAGACAGACTGACTCCATGCCATATAGACAGACTGACTCCATGCCATAAAGACAGACTGACTCCATAAAGACAGACTGACTCCATGCCATAAAGACAAACCGACTCGATGTCATCAAGACAGACTGACTCCATGCCATATAGACAGACTGACTCCATGCCATAAAGACAGACTGACTCCATGCCATAAAGACAGACTGACTCCATGCCATATAGACAGACTGACTCCATAAAGACAGACTGACTCCATGCCATAAAGACAGACTGACTCCATGCCATAAAGACAGACTGACTCCATGCCATAAAGACAGACTGACTCCATGCCATATAGACAGACTGACTCCATGCCATAAAGACAGACTGACTCCATAAAGACAGACTGACTCCATGCCATAAAGACAGACTGACTCCATGCCATAAAGACAGACCGACTCCATGCCATAAAGACAGACTAACTCCATAAAGACAGACTGACTCCATGCCATAAAGACAGACTGACTCCATAAAGACAGACTGACTCCATGCCATATAGACAGACTGACTCCATGCCATAAAGACAGACTGACTCCATGCCATAAAGACAGACTGACTCCATGCCATAAAGACAGACTGACTCCATGCCATATAGACAGACTGACTCCATGCCATCAAGACAGACTGACTCCATGCCATAAAGACAGACTGACTCCATGCCATAAAGACAGACTGACTCCATGCCATAAAGACAGACTGACTCCATGTCATAAAGACAGACTGCTTCCAACCCATACATGTTTTTCAGGTCCATGCAGGACAGACTTCACCATGTGAAAAGCAGCAGATTACTTTAGAAAAAGGTTACCGCAATTTTGGTCAAGTACTGTAACTGTAGCTAAATAAAGAAACACTATCAACTGAAGGATTTGAGCCCAGGGCCAAAAGCCAAGAAAATGTCACACACGCATGCACACACACGCAGACACACGCACGCAGACACATGCACACACACACGGCTAATTAGTGGCACCACCTTCACTAACAATGACACAGTAATATCCATGTAATCCATCCATCCATCCATCCATCCATCCATCCATCCATCTATCATATAGTTGTGCCCACCAATGAAATGTTGGTCTCTAGGTTAAATGGAATCTCTCTCGTTCTCTCTCGTTTCCCAGTTCATCCTCACATTCTCTCTCTCTGTTTCTCTCACTTTTAATGCACTGTAGTGTCTCTGGCCAGTGTGTTTACCTAACCCTCTCTCTCTTCCCCTATCTCCTCTCTTCTTCACTCCCTCGTTTCCTCTGCGAGTAGCCAGGCTGTGTGTGAGTGAGTGTGCTGGAGATTTAGAGCGGGGATCAATAAGAAATGTAAAAATCAATGCACTTAGTGCCAGGAAATCAATGGGACTAATCGGGATGCCAATCAGCACAGTCAAAACAATTAGGGGGAAGAAAAATGTTTAACAACCTCCTCTCTCTTGCTTACACACAGAGGCAGGAAGAGAGGGATGGAGGGAGGGGATATCAGAGGCAGACAGAGAGGGATGAGATGAAGTGATAGATGGGAAGGAAAGGATCAGGAGGGAGAGCCCCAAGCTTAGTCTGGGGGAAGAGAGGGATGGTGGAGCGAGGCTGGGAGGAGTGAGGGATGGTGGAGCGAGGCTGGGAGGAGTGAGGGATGGTGGAGCGAGGCTGGGAGGAGTGAGGGATGGTGGAGCGAGGCTGGGAGGAGTGAGGGATGGTGGAGCGAGGCTGGGAGGAGTGAGGGATGGTGAAGCGAGGCTGGGAGGAGTGAAGGATGGTGGAGCGAGGCTGGGAGGAGTGAGGGATGGTGGAGCGAGGCTGGGAGGAGTGAGGGATGGTGGAGCGAGGCTGGGAGGAGTGAGGGATGGTGGAGCGAGGCTGGGAGGAGTGAGGGATGGTGGAGCGAGGCTGGGAGGAGTGAGGGATGGTGGAGCGAGGCTGGGAGGAGTGAGGGATGGTGGAGCGAGGCTGGGAGGAGTGAGGGATGGTGGAGCGAGGCTGGGAGGAGTGAGGGATGGTGGAGCGAGGCTGGGAGGAGTGAGGGATGGTGGAGCGAGGCTGGGAGGAGTGAGGGATGGTGGAGCGAGGCTGGGAGGAGTGAGGGATGGTGGAGCGAGGCTGGGAGGAGTGAGGGATGGTGGAGCGAGGCTGGGAGGAGTGAGGGATGGTGGAGCGAGGCTGGGAGGAGTGAGGGATGGTGGAGCGAGGCTGGGAGGAGTGAGGGATGGTGGAGCGAGGCTGGGAGGAGTGAGGGATGGTGGAGCGAGGGCTGGGAGGAGTGAGGGATGGTGGAGCGAGGCTGGGAGGAGTGAGGGATGGTGGAGCGAGGCTGGGAGGAGTGAGGGATGGTTGGAGCGAGGCTGGGAGGAGTGAGGGATGGTGGAGCGAGGCTGGGAGGAGTGAGGGATGGTGGAGCGAGGCTGGGAGGAGTGAGGGATGGTGAGCGAGGCTGGGAGGAGTGAGGATGGTGGAGCGAGGCTGGGAGGAGTGAGGGATGGTGGAGCGAGGCTGGGAGGAGTGAGGGATGGTGGAGCGAGGCTGGGAGGAGTGAGGGATGGTGGAGCGAGGCTGGGAGGAGTGAGGGATGGTGGAGCGAGGCTGGGAGGAGTGAGGGATGGTGGAGCGAGGCTGGGAGGAGTGAGGGATGGTGGAGCGAGGCTGGGAGGAGTGAGGGATGGTGGAGCGAGGCTGGAGGAGTGAGGGATGGTGGAGCGAGGCTGGGAGGAGTGAGGGATGGTGGAGCGAGGCTGGGAGGAGTGAGGGATGGTGGAGCGAGGCTGGGAGGAGTGAGGGAGGGTGGAGCGAGGCTGGGAGGAGTGAGGGATGGTGGAGCGAGGCTGGAGGAGTGAGGGATGGTGGAGCGAGGCTGGGAGGAGTGAGGGATGGTGGAGCGAGGCTGGAGGAGTGAGGGATGGGGAGGCTGGGAGTGAGGGATGGGAATAAACAGAAGTCAACAGGGAACAGATGAGGTGGTCACATCAGACAACTGGGTTCTGGCATGCATCAAGTATCAGTCTTTTACGATGAATTCATGATAAATGTATCTTCTTGGATTTTTCTAATTCTCGTGTAATTCTAGAGGAAACCTAAAAATAAAAATATGATCATAAAATCTGATGCTTTTATCCAAAGCAAATATCCAGAATACTGTATGTGGCCAATGTCAGACACAAACCCACAACTGTGGTGTAGTGAGAACCAAGCACAGGGCTCTACAGTGACATCAATGGGATGATTCTCTTATCAAATGGTTTGATTCCTAAATCAGATCACAACCTGATCCCCCAAGTCATCAACTACAGTCAGAGTGGAGGAAGGCAACAACACACACCTGGTTGGATTCTGACATACAGACAAATCTGACCATCATTCTGTTGAGTCAATCTTCCAGGAAATCCAGAAATTCCCACTGTCTTTAATCCAACACAACAACACACTGAACCCCATGACACAATCCATCAACAACACCTGACTCACCTCCAAAAACAACCAACTCTTTACAAATCTGGAAGATCCAACCAAGAAAATCTACCTCACTGAACCGTCCAATCAGATTGAGTGTTTTTCAGGCCAGACGTCCAATAAGGAGGCAGGAATTGAGCGAGGAGACGTTGATGGGGGGGTGGGGGGTAATTTGGGGTCAATCAATAGAGCTGGCCTCCCTCTATCTTGTGGCTGCTCACCGTGCTAAAATCAATAGGGAAGCCAATAGTTCCCAGGCTGGGTCTAGATTAGTGAACACACAACTAATCAGGCAGTCTGTGAAACTGACACCGCGGCTATTAACCTATTGATACGCCAGGAGACGCCAGTTGAAAATACACGGATGCGCCAACACTGACACACACATTCCACCACAGATTGACATTCTGTCAGACTCTGATTCCCTGTAAGAGAACTTCATACTATAGTTTAGTTTAAAGTGGCACTCCAGTCTCCTTTTCAGCTCATTTAACACCTGATCTACTTAACAAAAGGCACATCTCAATAGGTGGTCCAGGTAAGTCATGACATGGTACAAGTGTGGGGGGGGGCTTTCCTCTCTTGTTCTCTATTGTTCCTCTATTATTCCTCAAGAAAGGGGGGAGGCTGATGACATCAGAGAGCTTCATCAGACAAACTCCTTGAATGGCCTAATCCATAAAGTTACCACTTTCTTTGCTCAACACTATTTTTCACCCCTGGGTGTGTGTACATCAGTAGTTACACGTGAGATAGTGTCTTTCAACAAGAAAAGTTCCAAAATATCTGGAGTGCATCTTTAATACAGGTCCCATGTGGCTCAGTTGGTAGAGCATGGTGTTTGCAACACCAGTGTCGTGGGTTTGATTCCCACGGGGGACCAGTATGGGGGGGAAGTAAGAAAATGTATGCACTCACCACTGCACGTTGTTCTGGATAAGAACGTCAGCTAAATGACTGAGATGTTAAAGTAAATCTAATGTATGTCTCCAACCCCCCCCCACAGCGGTGCTCTGTATTCAGGCCTCATTGTCTCTCTAGTCAGAGACAGGATAGCATGGATGGTACCTTTGGAGCTAGACTGCAGGGTCAGGGAGGGGACTCAAAATGGCTGTGAGTAGATGGCAGTTTCACTCTAATGCAGGTGTCTCTGATTGGTGCACTGGCCTGCATTAAGGGGAGTGAGTGTGGAGCGTAAATGTCTTCTCAAAACATAAATAGATATCCATGGGTTACAGTTCTATGGTAGTAACTCTACCAATGGGAATTCACGTAGACTACTTTTACCACTGAAATAGATATTTAGACATGAATTATGTAATTGCCATTGACCATCATACCACATAGACCTATATTTTAATCAAACTGATAGAAATGATGGTCATGACATACAAATTGCTCTGCAAAACTGGAAAAATAGCATGTTTCAAATGTGTTACTACTGTGTTATTCAGTCTTCAGACAAAACTAGCCAGAGTCTTCTCAAGTAACAAAACATTATGTACCACTACCTCTTTAGGGCTGCACCACACAAGAATCATTTGTCAAAAAGAACAGCCGGACTAGCTTTCATCCTTTACTTTGAAAGCCCTCTTGTTTTTATAGATTGCCTCTCCTTCCTCTGTTCCTCTTCCTCTCCTTCCTCTCCTCCCTCTCTCTTTCTCTCCTCTCTGTCATGTTTTAGTTTTCATATGTTGCTTTTGTTCTCTTCCTCATTTTCCCCTTGTGTAAAAAATGAAAGGCTGAAAATAGGATGAGTTATAACAAACACAGCAGCTAGCCGCAGTACATCAGTGAGAGCGCTCTGACAGACAGTTACAGGCTACATCTAACAGTACAGCCCTAAATCATACTCATATACATTATATTTAAAAATCTCAATATTGAGGTGCATGATATTTAAAAAAATCTCAATATTGAGGTGCATGATATTTAAAAAAATCTCAATATTGAGGTGCATGATATTTAAAAAAATCTCAATATTGAGGTGCATGATATTTAAAAAGCTCAATCATATTCATATGCATGGTATTCAAAAGGCTAGCTATCTCCAGATAAACAGGGTTCATTTATGAATTAGTTTCAAGCTACTGCATGATATACATCATACAAGTCATATCTTCAAAGCTAAGTAGGATTCATGCATGTTTGGAAATAGATTTTCTACAGATCCGTCAAATAACATTGATATTCATGATAAAGACAAACATAAATCATATTAAAACATGATATCTCCAAAACGCAATAGGATCTGTGCATGTGTTTGGAATTTGATAATCATCCATAAACATTGCTCTGTGACAGCTCAGGCAAAGCACTCAACATAACTCTCTCTCTCTTTCTTTCCGACATCCTTTTCACCAATCCCTTTTCACACGTTTAACACACAGGGAAAATGAAAGTGAGAGGCGTATGAATTGAACTGGATTTATTTTCCAGTCAGATATACTTCCATGCTGTTGTCTATCCAGCATAGGTCCATCATGGACAGCATGCAGCCAGGGCATAGCAAACATGATTCTGCTTTACAGCCTAATCATAACCCTTCCCTCTACGCTGCCATGGCTATGATGGGGAAGGAGACGTCAGGGAAAAGGGAAGAAGGAGAGAGAAAGGAGACAGGCAGGGGAGAGAGGGAGAAAGGGTGGGGAGGCAGAGAAATGGAGAGAAAGAGAGATGGAAAAAGGGCCTACTGAGAGGAAGGGTAGAGTAGTCTAGATGCATTGGTTCTGTATAACAGACCTATTTCAGTCTGACAGACACATGTTGCCATTATAAGGAAACGGAATCCAAATTTCTCGCTTTAGGTCCAATATCTGCACCATACAAAGTAGGAGGATATGGGGAAATGATCCAGACTCAGTATTTGGCTCTCTCATCCCGCTCAGAGATATATTCCCCTTAAGCGTCTTTCTCCGAAGCTCTTTCGTCTCGAGTCTTTCATTGCTTGCTTTACACAATGAAATGCTGCACTATTGAAACCATTGAAAGATTTTAAAAACAACATTCCATTTGATTTGATAACCGACTGACAGAGCCACGGATCCCACCGAATCAATTTAAAAAGAGCTGAGGTGTACAGTGTATTGTCACTAACCATAACCATAACCCTAACCCTAACCCTAACCATAACCATAACCCTAACCATAACCCTAACCCTAACCATAACCATAACCCTAACCATAACCCTAACCATAACCCTAACCCTAACCATAACCCTAACCATAACCCTAACCCTAACCCTAACCCTAACCATTACCATAACCCTAACCATAACCCTAACCATAACCCTAACCATAACCATAACCATAACCATAACCCTAACCCTAACCATAACCATAACCATAACCCTAACCATAACCCTAACCATAACCCTAACCATAACCCTAACCCTAACCATAACCCTAACCATAACCATAACCCTAACCATAACCATAACCATAACCATAACCATAACCCTAACCATAACCCTAACCATAACCCTAACCATAACCCTAACCATAACCATAACCATAACCATAACCCTAACCCTAACCATAACCATAACCATAACCCTAACCATAACCCTAACCATAACCCTAACCATAACCATAACCCTAACCATAACCCTAACCATAACCATAACCCTAACCCTAACCATAACCCTAACCATAACCATAACCCTAACCATAACCATAACCATAACCCTAACCCTTTTGAAGTGGCCATTTAGAAGAGTATAGACATTTAATCCCAATGATACATCACTTACATTCACATAATTGATTATATAAAGGTAAGAACACTGTAATATCAATAGTTATGTATCTTTGTACCACAACAGAACCCAAACACAATAGAAAGCAACACTGGCCAACTGGAGAGACTGACGACTGCAGCCAAATCACAGAAAATTGAACACATCCTACAAAATGGCTGCAGTGTCTAAAATGGGTGTGAGCTCGATATTGCCACACCAAGACAAGAACACTCTCCCCTAGCAGGTACACTGAAGAGAATGAGGTTCAGACTGTGGTAACAAACTCTACAATAATTTATAAATGTTATAATTGGTTTGATTTAATTCACTTAAATAGCAACTGAGTCAATGGTGATTGTGGCAATTTGTCACAGCCTAACAGAGTAATATGAACTACACATAGAGAAACAGAAGAATACGAGAGGTAAGCAGCGGGTGAGAAGAGACCAAAACAATATGGATGGATGATGACAAAGAATGAAAGACTGAAAGGAGTAGACGGTAGGAGAGAGAGAGAAAGAAAAATAAAGAAATATGTCAAAAATAGACAAATTAGTTTAGTACAGCAACATTAACTGCTGCTACACTACTAGTACAACTACCACACAAAAAAACATCATAATAACATATATGCAGTACTTGTACTATCCAATCATCAGCATCACTATATCTGAAGTGTTTAAAAGGGGTTCTACTGAGAGGTGGCATGTTTGGGAGTGATAGAGGAGGAGTAGAGAGAGGTAGAATCAGAACAATTGAGAGAGGGGTGGTGAGAGAGATATATTTGGGATTAAGGAACAAGTGCGAGGAAAAGACGAGGATTAGGGGAGTGGGAGAGAGAAGGACAAAGTGAGAGGAGGAGTGAAGGAAGAGACAGACAAAGAGCTTTGACGGAGAGGGCAGGGATAAAAATAGGTATTGTTCTGCTTCATCTGTTTTCCTTCCTCTCCTCTGCGCTGCTCCCTACCTCTTTACTCCCTTCCTCCTCTGTCTAACTGGGAAGATCGTTAGGAAACCTAACCGAGCCAGACCACCTGCTCTCTACTGCCACTCACAGGCCAGAGGCCGGTACTGTACTTTGTAATGACCGAGGGACCATTGGACCGTTTCTCACACAGTGTAACCATCCGTCCAACTGAAGACAATGAGGTTAGGAGACTGGGCTGGGGCTGGGGTTGGAGCAAGGGCATATTGGACCCAGGGCTAGAGCAAGGAACGGGACTTGGTGGAGTTGCGTGGAGATAAGACTATTATTTCATGGTCATTATAGTCTAAGACAGTGACACTGAGACTGAGATCTCTCAGGATTGTAACTGTGGGATTAGAAGGCAGGATCTGGGGGTTGTGACTGTGGGATTAGAAGGCAGGATCTGGGGGTTGTGACTGTGGGATTAGAAAGCAGGATCTGGGGGTTGTGACTGTGGGATTAGAAAGCAGGATCTGGGGGTTGTGACTGTGGGATTAGAAAGCAGGATCTGGGGGTTGTGACTGTGGGATTAGAAGGCAGGATCGGGGGGTTGTGACTGTGGGATTAGAAGGCAGGATCGGGGGGTTGTGACTGTGGGATTAGAAAGCAGGATCTGGGGGTTGTGACTGTGGGATTAGAAAGCAGGATCGGGGGGTTGTGACTGTGGGATTAGAAAGCAGGATCTGGGGGTTGTGACTGTGGGATTAGAAAGCAGGATCGGGGGGTTGTGACTGTGGGATTAGAAAGCAGGATTGGGGGTTGTGACTGTGGGATTAGAAGGCAGGATTGGGGGGTTGTGACTGTGGGATTAAAAGGCAGGATCGGGGGGTTGTGACTGTGGGATTAGAAGGCAGGATCGGGAGGTTGTGACTGTGGGATTAGAAAGCAGGGTTGGGGGGTTGTGACTGTGGGATTAGAAGGCAGGATCGGGAGGTTGTGACTGTGGGATTAGAAGGCAGGATCGGGAGGTTGTGACTGTGGGATTAGAAAGCAGGATCTGGGGGTTGTGACTGTGGGATTAGAAAGCAGGGTTGGGGGGTTGTGACTGTGGGATTAGAAAGCAGGATCGGGAGGTTGTGACTGTGGGATTAGAAAGCAGGATCGGGAGGTTGTGACTGTGGGATTAGAAAGCAGGGTCGGGGGGTTGTGACTGTGGGATTAGAAAGTAGGATCGGGAGGTTGTGACTGTGGGATTAGAAAGCAGGATCGGGAGGTTGTGACTGTGGGATTAGAAAGCAGGATCGGGAGGTTGTGACTGTGGGATTAGAAAGCAGGATCGGGGGGTTGTGACTGTGGGATTAGAAAGCAGGATCGGGAGGTTGTGACTGTGGGATTAGAAAGCAGGATCGGGAGGTTGTGACTGTGGGATTAGAAAGCAGGATCGGGAGGTTGTGACTGTGGGATTAGAAAGCAGGATTGGGGGGTTGTGACTGTGGGATTAGAAAGCAGGATTGGGGGGTTGTGTGTAAAGAGAACATCTTCTCAATCCACTTCCTCATATATATTCACTATATAATTCACTACATTGTGTGTGTGTGTGTGTGTGTGTGTGTGTGTGTGTGTGTGTGTGTGTGTGTGTGTGTGTGTGTGTGTGTGTGTGTGTGTGTGTGTGTGTGTGTGTGTGTGTGTGTGTGTGTGTGTGTCCAGGCTAGATAACACACATTTGCTGCTGCTGGGGGTAGCTGTGTGTAGCAGTGGGAAGGGGAGTGGGGTCAGAAGTTAATTCACTGCATCTAGCAGCAGGAGCAGGAGGGACCACATCCAGACCAGACCGCTGCTGGAACATACATGGACAAACCAAGTTATATTCAATGATCATCCCTGTGGGTGGATCTGTCTGTCTCTCTCTCTCTCACCTCTCCCCTTCTACTTCCCATCTCACTTCTTCCTCCCTCTCTCGCCACCTTTCAGTCCCTATCTCACTCCTTCTTCCCCATCTCTCCTCATCTCCTTCACCCTGTCCCTCGGTCTCCTACCCTTTCCTCCTCCTCCTGTTCCTCTCTCCTTCCCTGTTGTCCTCTCTCTCCTCATCTCCTTCACCCTGTCCCTCGGTCTCCTACCCTTTCCTCCTCCTCCTGTCCATCTCTCCTTCCCCTGTCCATCTCTCCTCATCTCCTTCACCCTGTCCCTCGGTCTCCTACCCTTTCCTCCTCCTCCTGTTCCTCTCTCCTCCCCCACCCCAGTTTAAACGCAGAGGTCACTCTATCTCCCAGGGTCGTGTCTGTCTGGGATGATCCTGAACTCTGACCCCAGGCTTGATCATATTCTAACCACACACAGACCACAGACACACTCACAGAAAGGGCATGTGTGTCCTCACAAGAGCCTTTTCATTGTGGTCATTGTTGATCAATTTATCACTTATTTCCTGTCACTTACTGAAAACCTATTGGCAGAAAAAGCTCGTTTGGCAAGAAAGTCAACGCTTTTGCCAATGCGAAAATTTCGAGTGATTACAAGGATTTGTCAAGCCAATCGATCGAGCAATGATCGTGATTTAGTCATGAATTAGATAGGAATCGGATACTATTCAATAGCCACTGACGCTGGAGGGTTCATGACATTTCTATCACGTGGTGTGGAGTAGAAAATAACAAGCGATATCTTGAACAACCGCAGCATCAAATTATCACAAAAACAAAATCACCACGATCAATTACATTAACATATATTACAATAGGCATATAGCTTACATTCCCCCAAAAAATGTGCGTAATATTTCCACTGTTATTCATTCATCCACTTTACCTATTTAATATTTCCCGAAAAATATTTCCAACTAAAAACAACCATAGCCTACTGACTAGGGTATGTAGCAGCTTTTCTAAAGACATAGCCTACAACTTCTAATATATATATATATGCCTCTCTAAATAGGCCTACTGCAGACATTTTATATTGCTAAATTACTTTATTGTAAAATATGGGCTCTATATGTTAAATACAATCCAACAAAACTAATTGATTTAACCCATGTTATAACGCATTTTTAAGTCGAACAATGTGGAGAAGTATGGTGGAAAAAAACGTACAGCAAATTGGCACATATCCCGAAATATGGTCCCTTCTTGTCGCAGAAAGGCTGCAGCGTGCAATTGCAATTTGTCCGCTTTAATTGAGGGACTGGCCAAGCGGCCTTTGACCCGCGGGTCATTACTGCATTGTGCTCCGGGCCGCGGAGAGACCCAACACCATTTGGGGGGAGAATCGTGCGCAGAAAACGGATTCATTTTAAACGGCCTGTGGTGCTGATCATGATTGGAACTATAACGAAAAATCTATAGACAATGTATCCTCGTTTTATAAGTTATCTTAGCCTATAACTTGTAAAGTTGAGACACTGAAAATAGTTGGCGCAATAAACCAATGAGGATTTGTGAAGTACACCTGCCAACTGAGCTCTAATCTATACGGTCCCAAGAAACGATGTAGTACTTGGTTTCAGATATTAGGCTACATTGCATGGCCCAATCCTTTTAGCCTGTTCGGTTGCATAAAAATATCCTATATAGACAACTGACCAACCATAACCACCGGTTTAGATCAATTGAGGGTTTCGTTTTGCAACATCAAAAATAACTTATACAATGGAAAGACTGTTTTAAAAACATTAGTAACCTCTAACACAACAGGCTACGTTTACCCTATATTTGGATAGGTAGCCGAAGTATTCTCTGACATACAGTAAGCCTAGAGAACGAATTTACAAAAGAACAGTCCAGGAAAATAGATGAACAACAGTTTGTTTCACATCAGTTTTATTGAATATTTCATGTCGACTTGTAGGCTACACAGTTTTTGCTTATTGGAATTATAATATCGTAGTTTATTTAATTCTGATCATTAGTTCAAGTTCAAAGACATTTGGTCCGATAGCATCTATTGTAAACGACTTATCAACACATTTTAGTTCATATTTGAGGTATACGGAGTTTGTGTTTAATTTAAAACTCCTCATAATCTCAGAGATTTATTTAGATCGATTGACTAAGAGAATGAAGACTCTCTGATATTCCTTCTGAATGTTTTTTATTTGTTTTATTTTATATATGCAAGTTTCATTGCAAAGTGTTTTAACGTTGTTCCGTTATGCATGGTGTATATCTTGATATTCGAGCAACAATAAATAAGTACAGCCTCTGTAAATGTCCCCATGAATTTGCAAGTGGGCAATATAAAATGAAAGCATTTAAAAAATATATATATGTAGATTTGAATATTATGTATTAACAATTCTCCATTCATCCTCCAAAAATATTTTCTTTGAAATACCTCTCCTGTGTCATAATGCTAAACTAATACAGATTCCTTCCGACGTGTTATTTTCACACGTTATAGGCTTTTTCACACGTTATAGGCTTTTTGCAGCATCTGGGCTTCATGCGATAATTTACGTCATGCAGGCTAAACTTTATAATTATAGGGTAGCCTATGTGAACAATCTGGTTTTTTTAAGAGAAGTCCAATCTCTTTGAACACGTGCGAAAGAATGCACACCAACACATGGCGCAAACACCTTCTTGCAGATAGTGTCAAAGTTACACAACGCAAATGAATAAGCAGAATGAAACGCAATGTAGCCTAGTGCACAAGAAGACATACATATACAAAATGAATATAGGCCTACATAGCTAATGCTACGGAATATATATTTCACCTGACAGCAATAACATCGTTAAAGCCTTGTTTCATGGTTTTTAAATATTCCAGAAATAGGCATAAAAACACTGAAACTCAGAACAGCCATACTGTGGTTGGAATCAGGGAATTGAATCACATTGCCTATGCATTTGAAGACATGCTATGAGGAACATTTAGTTTTCCAGCGAAAAGGAGGGCTTTTTAAAACGCAATATCGTTCCATATTCACAGATACATGGGTATTTGACATGTTTGCATTAGGAAATACAGCCTATTATAAAGCATGATAAGGAAATCCTAACGTTTTCTGGTCGTCATTTTAGAGAGGCCTACTTTGTTCCTATGACTTTCCTAAAACCACAATACTATGGACATTCTGAAAATTAGTCAGTGAAACTATATTACATTCAATGACTTTCCTTGTCTTATCTCTGATTTGTGTTCAAATAGGCCTATCGTATTAAGAGCATGGAATTCTGCATTAAAATATTATTATTATTATTATTATAGGGTAGTGCAATTGTAAGACTTTCCTTTCGTTTTTTTTTAATTATCAACTGAATTTTGAATGCAAATATGCATATACTATTACATAACCATATTCAGCAAATCGTGTTTATTTGCATTCTAGTGCACATATTCAAGTGCTTTAACACACACACACACACACACACACACACACACACACACACACACACACACACACACACACACACCACCGTGTTTCGCTTGACGTTTAAACTTGACATATTGTATTCTTACTAGTTAAAGGGAGATTTATAGCCTAATCAAACAACCAACCCTCAAATGATCATCGTTAGTCCATTGACTGGATTAACAACAGAGCCGAGCGGGCTTTCCTTTACCGAACTTAAAAGAGATCGGGGAATAACGCGAACCAGACTTGCTTCATATGCTTATTGAATACATAGCCTCTGTATCTGCAGGCTAACTGAATACTTGTAAAGCTCATCACCATCACGACTTTGAGATGTAAAAAATGAGAGAGCTATACAGTTTAGGCCTACTTTATGTGGAATGTATTAAATCTAATTGGAATACTTTAGGTGCACACAATTCTTTCTCCATTTTTTCCAAATAATTAATACGCACGGCACTACACACGAACATTCTATATATTTTAAACCACATTATTAGATAATATTGGAGGCCTCTGTAGGCAATATAAGCCCATAATATTATAATACCCTACACTGGACTGTACACCTATGTATTGTGTGGACTTTACCGAAATATAGCCCATAGAAGCAAGATCGTTTATATTTAAACATTATATTCCAGCTAACAAACTATCACCCAATATCTGATTAAACGTGTGTTTGCGTGGTTGACAATTAGGCCTATCAATGGCCATAACTAATAATATGATAACGCTTCTCTCTCTGTCTCAGCTCAAACCCTGTCTGAAACATCCGTCTCTGACCACTGACCAGTGTCTGTTGCTCATTAACCAGTGGACTACGGTTTGGGGGGGAATATTTCGTGTATCATATCTTCCTGTGTGTTTTTTCTCTCGTGTCTGTCTGTCTGTCCCTCCAAGTCCTTGGTCCCTCTATTTACACCGCACGTTGTCCGTGGATCAACCACTGCACGTGGAGCCACATAATGACCTCTAAATGGCAATAGGTTCTCGGAACGTTAGCGGGCCAACACCAGTAATATATGGACACTTGCACATGCACGCACACACATAGCAACCGGGCAGCAGAGGTGTGGTGTGTGTTGTAGGCACACACTGCTGCCCAGTTGCAGTTATGTGTGAGAAGACTGTGTTTCAAATAGCAACGACTCCCAGGATGATGCAATTCTTAATATTACATTACATAAAAACACAAAACACAACTAGCCTACGTGACAATCATCATTTCAACACAGTGATCAACACTATATTTCATGAATAGATTTCGGTTAAAAGAGATAAGATCACACTGCCTTTGTTCAATTACATCCCATAGAACGCTCAGTTTGCTAGAGTCAGGAGCGAGATGGTAGAGCAGAGCCGGGCGGACAGAGGATGAACCTCCGCCAGCCCTGCAGGCTGAGTGTGTCCGCCGTCCCCAGCTCTCTTCCTCTGCGGGTGCTCTGTTTCAGTGCTCGGCCTTATAAAGGCTCAATCCCCTCCTCTTAATTGATTTTCTCATAATTAACTCACTCTGTCCATCGATTTCCCTTCTGCGGTCTATCTGCCCTACAACGGCACTACCACTCCTACTGGCCGTGTAGGGGCCGTGTTATTGTGGTAGGTAGCCTATTATCTGCGGCGATCGGGAAACTGCCGAACAAATATCGACCACATTGATTAACAATCCCACCCAATAACACTAAATACACATAGTCTTTATACTGTCACAGTCAAGGGCAAATATAATAGCCTATTCGTGTCCACTGAGTGGGTGAACATATCGGCTTTTCTCTCATGACAGACATTTGAAGACTATACACAATTAAACAACAAAAGGCTCATAGCGGCATCAAGGGATTCCACGGAATCCGGGTTGTAGCCTATTTCAAAAACGACTTTAAATAACCACTCATGGTTATGCAACGTTCCGGCTGAACATCTGAATCAAATGACTCATCTGTGTGCAATGTTCGCATTCAACTAATGCAAGCGCAGACAGGCACATGATGCGCGTGCATACATAATGTAGAGCGAACTCATATTCAAAATCAAATATTCGCGCGATTCACAGCCAGAAATACAGCATGCAGAGCAGGGGAATGACAGCGCCATTCGCCCACCGAGAGAAGGAGAGCGGGGGTATGAGAGGGACAGAGGGAAAGGGTTGCCCACATGAATTTATTTATTTTCTAATCAATAAAAAGAAAATCCCTGCCCGCGCAAGAAATCATTAAGGCCGTTATTTTTCTGTCCATCTCCTTCTCTCTCTCCCTCTCTATGACACAGGCAAGTTGGCCTCGAAATTGGACTAAAGTCTTTCTGGTTGTGAATTGAAACAGAAAAGCAATATACTTGAGAAGGAGGTGGAGGGTTTAGAGAGGATGAGAAGAGGCAGAGGGGAAACATGGGAAGCAGAATGCAAAGATAAGTTATCACTATGCAAAGTTGAGCCCTTATATGAAATCTTTATCTTTTTTTGGAGGTGAAAATTTACCAGTGCTTCCATCGGTGAACGTCTCTATCCCCGCCATGCGAGCTGCCTGTCTGAACACGAGAGGGATGGAGTGCAAAGATGGGGAGAGGTGTGTGTATGGGGGGCCAGGGAAAAAGGGAGGAAGGAAGGAAGGGCATAAGGGGAACACAATCTGGGGTGGGGGCTGTGAATTAGAAATTGGGGGAAGGTTAGAGGTGAAGGCTGGGTTTTGGGGTGCGGGGGTTGGGAGCACGCGCCCGCCCTGTATGGTAGGTAACACCCTAACCTTTCATGTCTCCCTTGCTGTCCTAATTGTGTCTCCCTCTCTCCTCTACTCTCCTCTCTCGCTCTCTCTCCACAGCTCGCGTTCGCTTCCCATCTTTCACTCTCGACGTCTCTCAGCGGTTTCCATGGCGACGTGGTGTTTGTGGTGCTGCTGCTGAGGAGAAAGAGGCGCGTGCATGTGAGACCGGGACAGCAAGAGGGATAGTGTGTGAGAGAGGGAGAGAGGCAGAGATTGTCATTTAAGAGAATGTGAGGACAGATTTCCAAATTTCTAAAAAATCTAATTCAAAATGAACATTTGATAATATGGTAATAACACCCAGTAAAATCATCAGTGTTGGCTGTGTTCTGTATTCTGCGGAATAGTATGATTTCATACAGTATAAAGACGGCATATAGAATAACAGGTTTCCTGACATGTTATGAGAGGTGACACATTTGTTGTCACAGATCATTTTGAAGGGCCAGTGGCGCTTAAAAGCTGATTAATTAATAGATAATATTAATAGCCTAGCAATCAATTAACATTAAATTGTCAATATTCAGGGTCTATCAATTCCTAGAACGCAATGACCTGGAACAGAAGTTAGATCCACAGTTCCTATACCGAACATATAGGCCTACCTCTGGATATTCATTGGGGCTTTTTCTATATGCAGCTCTCTTCAAATGGACTATTCACCTCATGCTGCCATCTGCAGGCCAGAAACAGCGTTATTTAACAGAAAAAAGGAATGGATAAGAACCTTGTTTTTGGTGGATTTACTTATTTTTGTGTAACATTTTCCTTGATAATAATGGTAGACATCTGTGTGCATGAACATAGACACAGCAGAATTGACCACACAAACTGGATGGGAGACGGCCTAGCCTGCTTCAAGTGGACATAGTGTAATTCCTTCCCCAGAGAGCTCCAGCTCTATTATCTTTAGACCGTCCAAGACCTAGACCCCAACAATTGTGAGCGCGGTGTGAAAAAGCACACCTGTCCTTTCCAGAGATGAAAAGGAGGGACCAGGGTGGACAGACCAAGCAAAATGTCCAGAATAAGACCAAGAGGTCAGTTGTGAAATATGCATATAAATGTATGTTTATGTTTAGCTTATCCTTATCCTTTTTTATGCATTGTAAGCCTATGGTGGAGGTAGCTACCAGGCCTGTTGGCTCCAATTTGCATGCATCTAGGCTCGGATCAAACATGTCCAGAACTGATGAAAGAACAGAGCAATGCTTCCATTTCAGTTCAAGTTTGCCTCATTTGAAATTATATAGAACTTTGAAAATGCCAAGTTTTTGGAAATTGTAGCCCACATTCATGTTTTTAAGCATGTCTGCTTTTTATGAAGATGTTTGGACTCGGGTGTTCTGGATCCTTTGATGATGCCGACAATGTCTCATCAAACAGACCTTTTGTGATTGTTTGTAACTTGCACAACTATATACAAACAAAATACAATTATTTTCAACCAATTTATCAATGAGTCAACAAATACAATACAAAAAATGTATAACTAAATAATATTTTTAAGAATGAACTCTATCTCATGGGCCATGGAGATACAGTATAGTCAACTGTCTCAGTACATTGAGCGTACAAAACATTAGGAACACCTGCTGATTCCATGACATTACTGACCAGGTGAATCCAGATGAAAGCTATGATCCTTTATTGATGTCACCTGTTAAATCCACTTCAATCAGTGTAGATTAAGGGGAGGTGACAGATTAACGAATAGTTTTTAAGCCTTGAGACAACTGAGACATGGATTGTGTATGTATGCCATTCAGAGGGTGAATGGGCAAGACAAAGATTTAAGTGCCTTTGAACGGGGTATGGTGGTAGGTGCCAGATGCACCGGTTTGTGTCACCAACTGCAACGCTGCTGGGTTTTTCCCACTCAACAGTTTCCTGTGTGTATCAAGAATAGTCCACCACCCAAAGGACATCCAGCCACCTTGACACAAGTTTGGCAAGTATTGGAGTCTACATGGGCCAGCATCCCTGTGGAACGCTTTCAACACCTTGTAGAGTCCATGCCCTGAAGAATTGAGGCTGTTCTGAGGGCAAAAGGGGGTGCAACTCAATATTAGGAAGGTGTTCCTAATATTCTGTACACTCAGTGTAAATCATACAGTATAAAAACACACAACAGATAGAAATGTAATTAAAAAACGAATGCTGCTTTTTATTCATTGCTCTGTTTTGCTCGACATGCAAGAGAAGAAACAGCACCCTCCACTCCAGCAGCGTCCAGGCTTCTCCTTCTTCTTCTCACCCCCCTCTTCCTCTCTCACTGCATTCTCTGGCTGTTCCATCACCAGATGGCAGCACGACGACTGGGGCGCCATGGTCATCAGGCTCTGAAGCTCCTCCACCTCCTCTCCTTCCCCCTCTGTCACCCTGACAACCATCTCATTGACCCCGGTGACATGGATGTGGATCTGGCCGGCGTCCCTGGTGCTCATTGGCAGAGGGCTGCTGGGCTGGGAGAGCAGAGTGGTGGTGTCAGTGGGTTCCATGGGGTCAGAAAGATGCGCGGTGGTGGGAGCCTGGGGGGTAGCATCAAACTTCACCACCTGGGGCCAGGGGTGGGCTGGACTAAACCCTGGCTCAAAGATGGAGTCACGGTATTGCTGAGAGCACTGAGCCTGTTCCACCTGTGGCAGGGCATGCTGGGATAGTAGCGGTGTTGTCGGGGCTGAGTTCGGGTCCAGACTGAGGTTGTTCATAGAGCCCCCGTTGAGTCCATCATCACCCTGGGTGGATCCACAGGCTGGTGAGTAACCAGCAGGGGGTGTTCTGGTAGGCAGCAGCAGGGCAGTGCTACTTATACCACAGCCTGGTCCGAACACTTCAGGGAACATCTGTGGCTGGAAGAGCTCCTGAAGGGAAGGAGCAGTCTCAGCGGCCAGGTCCACAGGGAAGACAGTTGGCGGTTGGCTTGGAGAGCCAGGCTCTGGGGTGATGGTCTCCAGGAGCATGGTGTTGGTCACAGCAGGCTGGGGCTCCTCCATGGTTGAACATGTTGCCCCAGAGTTCTCCAGGCCTTTATCCCATAACTCTTTGAAAAAATCATTTTTTAGAGAGACAGGGTCTTCATTGAGGAAGTCACTGCTCAGAGATGGACCATCAAAGCAGCCTTTCAGTTGACCCTTCCGTTCTCTGCAGAAGTCAGAGTTGGTGCGCATGAGCCTGGGTGTCCCTGGTTCCTGGCTTGGTGTTGAGAAGGACAGGCCTCCAAACATCTCTCTGTTCATCAAGGGATACATCTGGCATTCTGGCTGGCCATCGAATAATACAGCCTCTGAGAAAGGCAGTGAAGGCCCAATCAGATTTTTCTCTGGGGGTTGGTCCCCCTTGCTGTTCTCCATGTCTGCTGATCAAACTATGAAGACATTTGAAAATTCCTAAGCTTTATTAAGGGTGGGCGTGGTCAGAACGCAACATTATTACCCATAACATTGTTACATCAACGTTGTGATCCACACTAAATCAAGGTAGTCATCATAACTGAACCGCGAAACACGTAATAATGTGTTTCACGGATCTAAGACTTTTACCGTCATGGCGGAAATTGAGAGAATAGGAAAATAATTCATGTTTTCACCGCTGCAGAGCACACACAACATAGCCTACCTGTTACCCAAATTGACAGAATAAATGTTAATGTGGTAGACTAGGCTATTTTCGTAGGTTCATACTATAACTAAATGCTACTTTGGAACAGGCACATAGAAAGGTGGTTTTAGGCAAAATCAGGAGCTTTGGGTCTCTATTTATATGTAACCAAATTTACACAACATATTTTTTTGTACAGTAAGTTTACACACAAAATGGATGGATCTTCCTACCTTTTCAAATTCACTAGTCACTCGCACAATGACCACAGGCCCACCTGGAAGAGATGGGTAGTTTATATTTGAACCTAGGTTGTTTGTATTTGAACTGTGCATAATAAAGATTTCAGTACCTTGAGTTAAGAATGCTGCAATATTATTTTAGTCTTTCTAACTTTAGATATTAGCCTATGTTGAACATTAGAAACGCCGGGGAACTAATTGACCAACATCAGTGAGTCAGCGGGCGGATTAATGGTATAGTTGTTGAGCAGCTGATATTATTCCTGCTGGCACCAGTCGAAAACCTTAACCCCAACAATTGTGAGCGCGGGCTGAAAAAGCCCACGTCCTTTCTGGAGATGAAAAGGAGGGACCAGGGTGGACAGACCAAGCTTAATGTCCAGAATAAAACCAAGAGGTGAGTTATGAAATATACATTTATGTTTAGCTTATCCTTTTTTATGCATTGTAAACCTGTTAGCTCCAATTTGCATGCGTCTCGGCTCGGACCAAACATGTCCAGAACTGATTAAATAAAAGAGCAACACTTCCATTTCAGTTAAAGGTTGGGTATGAAATTAGAACTTAGAAAATGCCGTGTTTGTAGGAAATTGCTGCCAACATTCACGTTTTAAGCACATCTGCTTTTTAAGAAGACGTTTGGACACAGGTGCTCTGGATGCTTTGACGATGCCGACGATATCTCATCAAACAGCGGATGCCTTGGCACTAAAGACTTTCTGTTTTAACTAAATGAGTTATGATTAAAGACCTTCAACTTTAGGTATACTCTACACATGCATCTAAATCTATTTACTTTGTTTTAGTCCAAAAGTCACCAGACGACTGAAAAGGTGTCTTTGGCTTTTCCCACCTCTTGACCTGTGAGTAAGTGTGAATGAATAGGCTACACGTGCCTGTACTGTTTTCTATATCAAAGGTAGACTCGGCTAAATGACCTTGCCACAAGCAGCACAACAGACATTAAAACCATTAGATAGCACCGACGTCATCCTCGTATCCCTGTGGAAAAATCTCGATGGCTCATGAAGTCGGAAATATTTGAATTTGAAACGCCTCATATTGCTGGTCAAGGCTAGATGGTATCCAGCTTTTGTCAAATTAACATCAAAAGTTGAATCTTTTTGGATTTTAGATAACTCTAACCCGTTTCCTAACCTTACTTTAACCTAATTATCCTAACCAGCTGTTAATTATCCTAACCTGCTTTGTAATTTTTCCTAACCTGCAACGAAGTAAAATCTGATGTTAATTTGTCAAAAGCTGGATCCCTTCTAGTCACGACCTGCCTATATGTAACCTTTATTTAACTAGGCAAGTCAGTTAAGAACAAATTCTTATTTACAATGACGGCCTACCAGGGAACAGTGGGTTAACTGCCTTGTTCAGGTGCAGAACGACATATTTGTACCTTGTCAGCTCAGGGATTCAATCCAGCAACCTTTCAGTTACTGGCCCAACACTCTAACCACTAGGCTACCTGCCGCCCCATTGGGCTGAATGGCACCAACATTGCTAAGGATCATCGAGATAGTGGCCAAAATTAGCAAAGGATCATGTTCGAAGCACTAGCGGTTCTGGGGGGCTGGGGGGGGGGGGGGGGGGGGGGCAATGCCCCTGTGACAACAATTTTGGACCCCCTTGTGGCCCCCCTAAATGTGGAGTATGAAATAACTTTTACATAACTAATTTTTGCTATCATTCTTTTTTTACATCCATTATTAGACAGTGGCAACGATGATGATTATGAACATGGTGTTTTGCCTGCTAATGCCTGCAATGCAGTGAAGAAAACGATATGACAACAATAAGGTCTAATGTAACTGGCCCTTCTAACAGTACAACTGGCCCCAGCTTGGCCCCCCCAGTTGAAATAGTCTAGAACTGCCACTGGTTCGATGTAGTCGTTTTCATCCTGCCTGAGAGACACGTGCAAAGAGCGTGCATGAGGACGCATGAGTGGCGCAGCGGTCTAATTAGAGGCGTCACTACAGACACCCTGGTTTGAATCCAGGCTGTATCACAACCGGCCGTGATTGGGAGTCCCATAGGGTGGCGCACAATTGGCACAGCGTCGTCCGGGTTTGGCTCGTGTAGGCCGTCATTGTAAATAATAATTTGTTCTTAACTGACTTGCCTAGTTAAATATTGTTTATTTATTTAAACATGGTCCTGTGTGAGGACTAGTAGTCAAAATGGATCAGTATTTAATTTCATATATCAATTTGTAGCGAATTTTAAAATAATTCACTGTGGGATCGAACTTGATCATAGTAAACAAATTTTAGAGCGAAAACCAGCTGTTTAAAAAAAAAATATTTGGCCATTCTAGCTATCATAATTTATATAGGCATTCAAAGGCAGACCAGGGGTTTTGGCACCGCTAGGTTGCTATGCAGTAGCTGACCAGCAGAGCACTTGGCTTCACACGCACACAGTCACACACAGTATCTGCGCATGTGCACAGGTTTGCTTCACACTGTTCCAGCGTGGTAGCCAGTGGACCAAAACAGCAGAAGAAGTTGAGCCTTGCGCTTCAACGCTTAGTTGTTGTGGAAATTGACCTACTATGCTGTTTACTTTCTGCATCTACGTCATATCGCTGAGTCTACCTTTAACTCAGTTTTTGTAATACATTTCCTCTCTCAGGGAGGAGGATGCAGCTCCGGTCCCTGTGTCTGACTCCACCAGAGAACCACCAGAGACCAGGATGTCAAAGAAGAAGACTTTCCCCAGACCACCTGTCACACAGGATGCAGAGAAGTTTCATGATGGCCCAACTGACACCAGTCGGCAAGTATCAAACATTCTAAATGCTCAGTTCTCGTTTTTTGTTATAAAAACTCGAATTAACACACCTGACATGCATCTCAACCCATTTCCATTGTTTTAGCTCCAATACCATCCCAAAGAGAAGGTGCCTTTTCCCAACCCTGTGAGTAACAGAGTTACACGATTCAATGAAATGAACAATTCATGATTTGTGTGTAACTGCACATTTGACCACCTCCTTCAGGAAGTCTGAGCCAGACCCAGTCCCTCTCTCTGAGCCAGACCCAGTCCCTCTCTCTGAGCCAGACCCAGTCCCTCTCTCAGAGACCATCGAGCCACAGCAGAAGGCGGGAATCTTCAACCCACCTGCCACAAAGCGACTGAAGAGGACCAGGTCAGGTTACACTTTAGTCATAGTCATTTCATACTATATTCACGCCATTAGTTAGTTGAATCCCAATTTCTAATTCCACATTGTCAATATTTTTTTCTGTTCTAAGATTTTCTTTTGTGTCAATTCTACCTCAGAAAGTTGGAGCCAGCCCCGGGCCTTCTCTCTGAGCCAGCAGAGAGCATGAAGTCAAAGGAATTGGAGATCCCAGGTCCACCTGCCACAAAGAGACCGAAGAGGACCAGGTCACTCTCTAGTTCTCATATTATAGTCACACTATTATGTAGTCAGTTGAATCTCAGTTTCTTTTTTTCAGATTCTATTGTCCACATTGTTTTTTGTTATAAGATTTGTGTCTGTTCTATCATGTTCTACCTCAGGAAGTTGGAGCCAGCTCCACCCCCTCTCTCTGAACCTCCAGACACCAGGAAGTCAAAGAAGAAAATAATCCCTGGCCCACCTGCCACTCAGCAAGTGAAGAGATCCAGATGTCCTCCCAGCCCCTGGACCCCTAACCTAGTGGAGATTAGACGTAGGCCACCTACAGCCACACCTCCTACCTGTGAGATAGGTGTAACTACATTTACCTTGAGATCTAAGGTAGCGACAAGCCCTACCTTGAAGTCAGGTGTAGCCACATCCCCATCTAGCGGTGAAGCCTTTTCCACATCCCCTGAGAGGAAGAAGATGAGGAAGAAGAACGGGAAGAGGGCCAGGTGCAGTGGTGTGGCCGTTCCTACCCCCCCTGAGAGGAAGATGAAGAAGAGGGCGAGGTGCTGCCCTGTCCCACTGAACAACCCCTTGTCTGTCTGTCGGTCGCAGAGGGCCACCCAGGGCAGGAAGGCCTGTGTGTGGTGTAAACAGGAGAAAGAGCGGAGGAAGACCATCTGGCAGTGTGAGGCCTGCCAGGTGGCCCTCTGTCTCATACCGGGCAGAAACTGCTTCAGGGCCTGGCACAAGACTCACAAGTGGAACGAGGAAGTCATCTTCAGTCTGTTTTCTTAAATGTTGTCAAATATCTGGGTCTGGAGCCTCAGCATGAGATGTTAGTGGATTGTGGTCAAAAAAGCCCACTTTCAGTTCCTAGTTCATATAGTTTAAGTAGAATTCAGGTATACATGCATTAAATAAGAAATATTTCCTTTGTGGGTGTTTTTGCAAGAAAAGGAAGTTTAAAAGTTTGCTACATTTTCTTAAAAGCCCCTTTCCTCATGTTGTTTAAGTTGACATATTAAATGCATTGTTAAAAAACAAATATGCCTCTTTCACATGTGTGCACTTTGTACATTACTTTACAGTTCTTGTTCTTACAAATAACTGGTCCAAACAGTATCTTTCAATGCTACTTACAAAGACAGATGAACCCAAAAACAACCATGCACAGTGCCTTCAGAAAGTATTCATACCCCTTGACTTATTCCACATTTTGTTGTTACAGCCTGAATTCAAACTGTATTAAATCGATTTTTCTCACCCATCTACACACAATGCCCTATAATGACAAAGGGTAAATGTTGTTCTTAACTGACTTGCCTGGTTAAATAATTTTATATAAGTATTCAGACCCCTGAGTCAATACATGTTAGAATCACCTTTGGCAGCGATTACAGCTGTGAGACTTTCTGGGTAAGTCTAAGGGCTTTGCACATGTGGATTGTACAATATTTGCACATTATTCTTTAGTAAATTCTTCAAGATCTGTTAGGTTGATTGTTGATCATTGCTAGACAGCCATTTCAATCTTGCCATAGATTTTCAAGCTGATTTAAGTTTAAACTAACTAGGCCACTCAGGATCATTCAATGTTGTCTTGGTAAGCAACTCCAGTGTATATTTGGCCTTGTGTTTAAAGTTATTGTCCTGCTGAAAGGTGAATATGTCTCCCAGTGTTTGTTGGAAAGCAGACCGAACCAGGTTTTCCTCTATCATTTTGCATGTGCTTCGCTCTATTCATTTTATTTTTATAAGTAAAAACTTGCTAGTTCTTCCTGATGAAAAGCATTCCCATAACATGATGCAGCCACCACCATGCTTGAAAATATGTTAAGTGGTACTCCGTGATGTGTTGGATTTGCCCCAAATATAACGCTTTGTATTCAGGACAAAATGTATTTTGTTGCCATTTTTACTTGTGCCTTATTGCAAACAGGATGCATGTTTTGGAATATTTGTATTCTGTACAGGCTTCCTTCTTTACACGCTGTAATTTAGGTTAGTATTGTGGAGTAACTACAATGTTGTTGATCCATCCCCAGTTCTATCACAGCAATTAAACTATGTAACTGTTTCAATGTCACCATTGGCCTCATGGTGAAATCCCTGAGCAGTTTCCTTCCTCTCTGGCAACTGAGTTAGGAAGGACACGTATCTTTGTAGTGACTGGGTGTATTGATACACTGTCCAAAGTGTAATTAATAACTTCATCATGCTCAAAGGGATATTCAATGTCTGCTTTTTTTCTTTTTTACCCATCTACCAATTGGAAACCTCCCTGGTCTTTGTGGTTGAATCTCTGCTCGACTGAGGGACCTTACAGATAATTGTATGTGTGTGGTGGTCATTCAACAGTCATGTTAAACATGTAACATTTCACAATAATTTGTTATTGTTTAACTCCTGAACTTATTTAGGTCTGCCATAATAAAGGGGTTGAATTCTTATGGACAAGACATTTCAGCTTTTCATTTTTAATACATTTGTAAAAACATTATCCCACTTGGACATTATGGGGTATTGTGTGTAGGCCAGTGACATCTCAATTTAATACATTTAAAATTCAGGCTGTAACAACAAAATATTCAGGCTGTAACAACAAAATATTCAGGCTGTAACAACAAAATATTCAGGCTGTAACAACAACATATTCAGGCTGTAACAACATATTCAGGCTGTAACAACAACATATTCAGGCTGTAACAACAACATATTCAGGCTGTAACAACAACATATTCAGGCTGTAACAACAACATATTCAGGCTGTAACAACAACATTCAGGCTGTAACAACAACATATGGAAAAAGTCAAGGGGTGTGAATATGTTCTGAAGGCACGGTTACATCATAGACAAGAAACCTTTGATAAATCATTTATTTTTATTTGAAATAATTCCAACTTTCCACTGATATATTAAACTAATATACAGCACCTTTGCAGTGCCTAAATAAAAATATCCAGCTACTCAAACAAAAGTTCACCCTAAGTTAATGAACTAGAACACACAGTATTTTTGTTATTTTCTCTTATGAACAATACAAAGCTATACTAACGAATCCATTACCAAAACACAGAAAAAGCAAAACACTAAGGTTTTCCTGAGTGCCTCCTTAGTCCTCCATCCCTGGTCCCATAGGGCTGTGTTGAAGCCGTGTGAACCAGACACACAGGGCCGTGTGAACCAGACACACAGGGCCGTGTGAACCAGACACACAGGGCCGTGTAGACACACAGGGCCGTGTAGACACACAGGGCCGTGTAGACACACAGGGCCGTGTAGACACACAGGGCCGTGTGAACCAGACACACAGGGCCGTGTGAACCAGACACACAGGGCCGTGTAGACACACAGGGCCGTGTGAACCAGACACACAGGGCCGTGTAGACACACAGGGCCGTGTGAACCAGACACACAGGGCCGTGTGAACCAGACACACAGGGCCGTGTAGACACACAGGGCCGTGTAGACACACAGGGCCGTGTAGACACACAGGGGCCGTGTGACACACAGGGCCGTGTGAACCAGACACACAGGGCCGTGTGACAGACACACAGGGCCGTGTGACCAGACACACAGGGCCGTGTGAACCAGACACACAGGGCCGTGTGAACCAGACACACAGGGCCGTGTGAACCAGACACACAGGGCCGTGTGAACCAGACACACAGGGCCGTGTGAACCAGACACACAGGGCCGTGTGAACCAGACACACAGGGCCGTGTGAACCAGACACACCGGGCCGTGTGAACCAGACACACCGGGCCGTGTGAACCAGACACACAGGGCCGTGTGAACCAGACACACAGGGCCGTGTGAACCAGACACACAGGGCCGTGTGAACCAGACACACAGGGCCGTGTGAACCAGACACACAGGGCCGTGTGAACCAGACACACAGGGCCGTGTGAACACAGGGCCGTGTGAACACAGGGCCGTGTGAACCAGACACAAGGCCGTGTGAACCAGACACAAGGCCGTGTGAACCAGACACAAGGCCGTGTGAACCAGACACAAGGCCGTGTGAACCAGACAAGGCTGTGTGAACCAGACACAAGGCTGTGTGAACCAGACACAGGGCTGTGTGAACCAGACACAGGGCTGTGTGAACCAGACACAGGGCTGTGTGAACCAGATACAGGGCCGTGTGAACCAGACACAAGGCCGTGTGAACCAGACAAGGCTGTGTGAACCAGACACAAGGCTGTGTGAACCAGACACAGGGCTGTGTGAACCAGACATAGGGCTGTGTGAACCAGATACAGGGCTGTGTGAACCAGACACAGGGCTGTGTGAACCAGACGCAGGGCTGTGTGAACCAGACACAGGGCCCCTGCTCCTACCTCTCCTCTCTTTCCCCTTCCTCTCTTTCCCCTTCCTCTCCTCTCTTTCCCCTTCCTCTCCTCCTCTCTTTCCCCTTCCTCTCCTCTCTTTCCCCTTCCTCCCCTCCTCTCTTTCCCCTTCCTCCCCTCCTCTCTTTCCCCTTCCTCTCCTCCTCTCTTTCCCCTTCCTCTCCTCTCTTTCCCCTTCCTCTCCTCCTCTCTTTCCCCTTCCTCCCCTCCTCTCTTTCCCCTTCCTCCCCTCCTCTCTTTCCCTTCCTCCCCTCCTCTCTTTCCCCTTCCTCCTCTCCTCTCTTTCCCCTTCCTCTCCTCTCTTTCCCCTTCCTCTCCTCTCTTTCTCCTCCCCTCCTCTCTTTCCCCTTCTCCTACCTCTCCTCTCTTTCCCCTTCTCCTACCTCTCCTCTCTTTCCCCTTCTCCTACCTCTCCTCTCTTTCCCCTTCTACTACCTCTCCTCTCTTTCCCCTTCTACTACCTCTCCTCTCTTTCCCCTTCTACTACCTCTCCTCTCTTTCCCCTTCTACTACCTCTCCTCTCTTTCCCCTTCTACTACCTCTCCTCTTTCCCCTGCTCCTACTTCTCCTCTTTCCCCTTCTCCTACCTCTCCTCTCTTTCCCCTTCTACTACCTCTCCTCTCTTTCCCCTTCTACTACCTCTCCTCTCTTTCCCCTTCTCCTTCCTCTCCTCTCTTTCCCCTTCTACTACCTCTCCTCTCTTTCCCCTTCTACTACCTCTCCTCTTTCCCCTGCTCCTACTTCTCCTCTTTCCCCTTCTCCTACCTCTCCTCTCTTTCCCCTTCCTCTCCTCTCTTTCCCCTTCCTCTCCTCTCTTTCCCCTTCTCCTACCTCTCCTCTCTTTCCCCTTCCTCTCCTCTCTTTCCCCTTCCTCCCCTCCTCTCTTTCCCCTTCCTCTCCTCTCTTTCCCCTTCCTCCCCTCCTCTCTTTCCCCTTCCTCTCCTCTTTCCCCTTCCCCTCCTCTCTTTCCCCTTCCCCTTCCCCTCCTCTCTTTCCCCTTCCCCTCCTCTCTTTCCCCTTCCTCTCCTCTCTTTCCCCTTCCTCTCCTCTCTTTCCCCTTCCTCTCCTCTCTTTCCCCTTCCTCTCCTCCTCTCTTTCCCCTTCCTCCCCTCCTCTCTTTCCCCTTCCTCCCCTCCTCTCTTTCCCCTTCCTCTCCTCTCTTTCCCCTTCCTCCTCTCCTCTCTTTCCCCTTCCTCTCCTCTCTTTCCCCTTCCTCTCCTCTCTTTCTCCTCCCCTCCTCTCTTTCCCCTTCTCCTACCTCTCCTCTCTTTCCCCTTCTCCTACCTCTCCTCTCTTTCCCCTTCTCCTACCTCTCCTCTCTTTCCCCTTCTCCTACCTCTCCTCTCTTTCCCCTTCTACTACCTCTCCTCTCTTTCCCCTTCTACTACCTCTCCTCTCTTTCCCCTTCTCCTTCCTCTCCTCTCTTTCCCCTTCTACTACCTCTCCTCTCTTTCCCCTTCTACTACCTCTCCTCTTTCCCCTGCTCCTACTTCTCCTCTTTCCCCTGCTCCTACTTCTCCTCTTTCCCCTTCTCCTACCTCTCCTCTCTTTCCCCTTCCTCTCCTCTCTTTCCCCTTCTCCTACCTCTCCTCTCTTTCCCCTTCCTCTCCTCTCTTTCCCCTTCTACTACCTCTCCTCTCTTTCCCCTTCCTCTCCTCTCTTTCCCCTTCCTCCCCTCCTCTCTTTCCCCTTCCTCTCCTCTTTCCCCTTCCCCTCCTCTCTTTCCCCTTCCCCTTCCCCTCCTCTCTTTCCCCTTCCCCTCCTCTCTTTCCCCTTCCCCTCCTCTCTTTCCCCTTCCTCTCCTCTCTTTCCCCTTCCTCTCCTCTCTTTCCCCTTCCTCTCCTTCCTCTCCTCTCTTTCCCCTTCCTCTCCTCTCTTTCCCCTTCCTCCCCTCCTCTCTTTCCCCTTCCCCTCCTCTCTTTCCCCTTCCTCTCCTCTCTTTCCCCTTCCTCTCCTCTCTTTCCCCTTCCTCTCCTCTCTTTCCCCTTCCTCTCCTCCTCTCTTTCCCCTTCCTCCCCTCCTCTCTTTCCCCTTCCTCCCCTCCTCTCTTTCCCCTTCCTCCCCTCCTCTCTTTCCCCTTCCTCCCCTCCTCTCTTTCCCCTTCCTCTCCTCTTTCCCCTTCCCCTCCTCTCTTTCCCCTTCCCCTCCTCTCTTTCCCCTTCCTCTCCTCTCTTTCCCCTTCCTCTCCTCTCTTTCCCCTTCCTCTCCTTCCTCTCCTCTCTTTCCCCTTCCTCTCCTCTCTTTCCCCTTCCTCCCCTCCTCTCTTTCCCCTTCCCCTCCTCTCTTTCCCCTTCCTCTCCTCTCTTTCCCCTTCCTCTCCTCTCTTTCCCCTTCCCCTCCTCTCTTTCCCCTTCCTCTCCTCTCTTTCCCCTTCCTCTCCTCTCTTTCCCCCTTCCTCTCCTTCCTCTCCTCTCTTTCCCCTTCCTCTCCTCTCTTTCCCCTTCCTCCCCTCCTCTCTTTCCCCTTCCCCTCCTCTCTTTCCCCTTCCTCTCCTCTCTTTCCCCTTCCTCTCCTCTCTTTCCCCTTCCTCTCCTCTCTTTCCCCTTCCTCTCCTCCTCTCTTTTCCCCTTCCTCCCCTCCTCTCTTTCCCCTTCCTCCCCTCCTCTCTTTCCCCTTCCTCCCCTCCTCTCTTTCCCCTTCCTCCCCTCCTCTCTTTCCCCTTCCTCTCCTCCTCTCTTTCCCCTTCCTCTCCTCTCTTTCCCCTTCCTCCCCTCCTCTCTTTCCCCTTCCCCTCCTCTCTTTCCCCTTCCTCTCCTCTCTTTCCCCTTCCTCTCCTCTCTTTCCCCTTCCTCTCCTCCTCTCTTTCCCCTTCCTCTCCTCTCTTTCCCCTTCCTCCCCTCCTCTCTTTCCCTTCCCCTCCTCTCTTTCCCCTTCCTCCCCTCCTCTCTTTCCCCTTCCTCTCCTCTCTTTCCCCTTCCTCTCCTCTCTTTCCCCTTCCTCTCCTCTCTTTCCCCTTCTCCTACCTCTCCTCTCTTTCCCCTTCTCCTACCTCTCCTCTCTTTCCCCTTCCTCCCCTCCTCTCTTTCCCCTTCTACTACCTCTCCTCTCTTTCCCCTTCTACTACCTCTCCTCTCTTTCCCCTTCTACTACCTCTCCTCTCTTTCCCCTTCCCCTTCCTCTCCTCTCTTTCCCCTTCTACTTCCTCTCCTCTCTTTCCCCTTCCTCTCCTCTCTTTCCCCTTCCTCTCCTCTCTTTCCCCTTCCTCCTTCTCCTCCCATGGTGGTGGTGGCGAGACAGAGTGGGTTATTGATCACACTCAGAGGAGTTCAGGCATTAGTTCCACCAGGGTGACTAGACTAGAGACAGACAGCGCTCTGTGAGCCACTCTAGTGGGGCCTACAAGGCAGGGCTGAGTGGAACTAGGATGTATCCTTCTGATTTTGATCTCCTCCTCATCAGTTTTATTGACTGAAGCACTGTCCTGTGCTTCAGTTCCAATGGGAAAGGCAGTGGCCTTGCCTTGCTGGAAGCCGGGGTGAGCACAGCCTAGTCGTGTTATCCCAGCTGCTGTTCAACAACTTGTGGGGATGTGATGAGTTCTCCATGGTTGGCTGAGGTTGAGAGGTAATCACTCCTATCATCTCCTGGCATCTGAGATGAGATGGCCACTGACCACAGCTATCAGGCCCTGGGTTAGCATGACACACAGTGATGGGACTACCAGTGGCTTGTGATCATGGTGTGTGTGTGTGGATGAATTCTCGAAGGACCAGCGATTTGTCCACTACACTGTCCTCAGGTAGTCTTCCCTTCGCCATCTATTTCAAATTCTCTCCCAAAAGGTCTAAACATAATCTCATGCTTTAGTCATTTCCCCATCATCTCTCCCTCGGTGTCTGAGAGCTGCAGTCTCGCTCATCTTTTCAAAATCATACATTTCAATGGAAACGACAACTAATATTGAGGCGGGTGATGTTCGCCTTGCAGGGCATCTCACACGCTCCTCAAACATAACCAGAGATGTTCAACATTAGCGCACAGTCTAGCTGGTATCTGGGCTGTCACTGTTAGCAAGAAATGTCTCTTGGCTTCAATGAGTCTCACAGGAAGTGCTGATGGTTTATCGTATGGATGATTTTACAGAGCATATATGTTTGATACAGTGGTAGTTTGTGTGTGTTACAGCGGAAGTTTAGTTTCTCTCTCTCTGTGTGTGTGTGTGTGTCTCTCAGAGGCAGTCTCTTCCTCAGTGCCCCGAGGGTATCTAGGCTCAGTGCAACTTGTGTTATCAATTCCAAATAGAACAGTGTGTCAAGTCTTTTAGTCCAGTTTGCCTTCACTTCAAGTTTGGCTGTTTTCCCTGGGGACTATTCCCCTGACCTAGGAGTGGCTGTATCCTCTGTTCTCAGCATGACAGACTTAAAAAGGAAAGAAAAAATAAAAATGTTCCTCTTCATATTTTATTCTCCTTTTCATTCCTCTATCCTTGGGCTCATGACCTGCAGAGGGAACATAGTGGAGGACGGTGGTTAGAATTACAACTATTATTCATTGTCTCTGAGGATTCTAGAACTGTTGTGTGAACTGTCGTGAGCCAAAAATGATTAACACAACCTCGCACAGCTGCCTGTCTGTCTGTCAGAGCCGAACGTCCATAACCAGCTTTCTCAGGTTGGGTCTAGGAAGTATGACAACGTGAGACTAGTGAGACCAGGAAGTGTATATGGCTCTGATGCCTGTGGGCAAAGTTTGCCATCTAGTGGTTATTGGTTGCATTACATAGCCATTCCAATTCATGACCACCAGTCAAGTCCACATCTATGACCCCCACCCCCTGTAGCGGTCAGCATGGCCCCAGTACATACCACACAACAGATAAGTACTTTAAGAAACCAGCTTACTAACACAGTATAACAGAACCAGAATGGAGAGAGCAGTGATGCTCACCTGTCTTGTCCCCAGCAGCCGGCCTGTTGTTCCTGTGCGTCCAGCAGCAGTCTGCGACCCTCCTCGTAGTCATCCTGGTCCACACTGATCAGCAGCCGAACCCCCTCTCTCCCCGCCGCCCTCCGCAGAGAGTCTGTGATGAACACCCCCTTCAGGGCCTCTAGCAGCGCTCCACTCAGATAGTCCCCCCAGAAGGCCTCCAGGTTGTCCAGCTCAGAGAACTTGATGTCGCATATGATGGAGCCCAGGTCGCGGGCGCGCAGCACGGAGGTGGCACGACTGAACAGCTCAAACTGCCGCTCCGGGGGCTGCTGCTTGTCCGAGGAGACGCCGCCGCGCAGAGCCGACTCATGCTCCCAGTATTCTGCTCGCACACGCAGACGAATGTCTGCAGGGAGGGGGGAGGGTGAGGAGAGGAGATGGAGGGAGGAAAGGGGAGGGAGAGCGAGAGAAAGAAGAGGAACGGGTAAAAGAGGGAGGGAGAGTGGTGGAGGGGAAGGTGTAGGGGAGGAGAGAAGAGGAGGGACAGGAGAGGTGAAACAATCAAAAAGGGACAGAGGGAAATGGTAGAAGCAGGAGATTGAGCGGGATGAGATATATGTACACGTGAGAGTGAAAATCAAATAGGAGAAGGAGGGTGGGATCATTGAGTCAGAACAAAGGGAAGAGAGAGATAGAGGGACAAAAACACAAAAGAAAATGATAAGAAAACGTTTCAAATAAAGCCGTAATCACAGAATATTATCCGAAAAATTGTCAAGAACAGGCTATGGGAGGGTTGATAGACAAGTACCAAAGTAAAGAATATTTAAGGGGAGCATACTACATTCAACAGGACTGTATCTGACATTAAACTAGTGATTAGTGTAGGATACCACATAGAAATACTTACTGGTATTATATTTTCTTAACTCTTCTTGAACTGCACTGTTGGTTACGGTTTTGTAAGTAAGCATTTCACGGTAAAGTCTACACTTGTTGTATTTGGTACATGTGACAAATAAAGTTTGATTTGGTGTTGGACACTGCTGTGTCATTAACTGCAGTTGATAACAAAAGTCTGTCTTTAAGAGGGATACAGGTGAGGCAAGGCAGAACTGAAGACAGCTGTGGAGCACAGAGGTGAATGTAATACCAACCAGGCCGTCTACCATCACTAACCTGACAGTGGGAACAAAAATGACCTGGTCGGGTCAAGAAGAGCATCACTGAGGATTTACTGTATGACTAACCAGATCTATTTTTCACAACGCCCACTACCAAGAGCTGTTGTTGTAGTACTAGAGTAAAATCAGAGGACGGATAACAAGCATATTCATCAGGGAAGCCCACTACCACACCACACTGTGCAGTTCTAATAGTCCACCCCCCATCATTATTCACCCAGGAGATTTCAGCCAGGCACTGTAATCTACACACTGAAAGCTAGAGCTATAACTATGTAATCCATTTCTCTGAGTAATTACAAAGCTTGTTACACTGTACTTACAGTAATAATGAGTTATAGGTGGCACAAAACAGGCATAGACAAAATGCTACTTGTTGTCAGGGTTGTAGGATTTTGTTAGGTCACTCTAACACTGTAAACAGCCCTTGGGATGGATAGCAACCTTTCAGTGACATGTTTTTGTTCTGATTCAGCAACAGGAGAATTAGCGGTCATGCAGCAACAGCACAGTGAGATGGGTCAGGAGATACATACTGTACTGAGCAAAGGCAAGCAGATCTCTGTCTCATCCTCCTCTACTGCCATTATTCACCAAGCGCCCAGCAGAACCAGCGGCCTTCCGACTTTGCTGCAACAAAAAATCCAATCCTTCCAAGTCCCACACTACCCCACCAGAGATGTAAATAGATACATGTTAGCAACAAACGTTCCAAGACAACAATTATTCAAATTAGAATATTCTTGTGAAAGAATGTTTGTTGCCAACATGGAGGATAGTTTGTCAAACTGTGTATCTGGATTTACCCCACCCATCTTGCCCTCCCAAACTTCATGTAACAGAAAATGGAGGAACGATAAAGAGTAGAACTGGATTTAAAAAGTGTGAGAGAGAAGGAATATGGAACGGAAAGGACAGAAAGGAAAGGATGGGGGACCAGAGGTCCAAAAACTCACATTGAAAATTTGACCAGTCTTCGATCTCAAAACACCTGTGGATGTGAATAAGAGTGAAAGCTATGTGTAGTACCATACACAGGGAACTGGGTACCTACCCATACCTTGGTCTCTGAAGACACTGAGACAGGGTTGGGTAAAGGAGAACTGGGTACCTACCCATACCTTGGTCTCTGAAGACACTGAGACAGGGCTGGGTAAAGGAGAACTGGGTACCTACCCATACCTTGGTCTCTGAAGACACTGAGACAGGGTTGGGTAAAGGAGAACTGGGTACCTACCCATACCTTGGTCTCTGAAGACACTGAGACAGGGTTGGGTAAAGGAGAACTGGGTACCTACCCATACCGTGGTCTCTGAAGACACTGAGACAGGTTTGGGTAAAGGAGAACTGGGTACCTACCCATACCTTGGTCTCTGAAGACACAGACAGGGTTGGGTAAAGGAGAACTGGGTACCTACCCATACCGTGGTCTCTGAAGACACTGAGACAGGGTTGGGTAAAGGAGAACTGGGTACCTACCCATACCTTGGTCTCTGAAGACACTGAGACAGGGTTGGGTAAAGGAGAACTGGGTACCTACCCATACCTTGGTCTCTGAAGACACTGAGACAGGGTTGGGTAAAGGAGAACTGGGTACCTACCCATACCTTGGTCTCTGAAGACACTGAGACAGGGTTGGGTAAAGGAGAAACTGACAAATAGTTGCTTCCTCTAACGAGGACACAAGAAATAGAACCAGACAATTTAAACTGGAATGTTGTACCAAATGAACCAGGGACATGACTGTGCCTTAGAATATGTGATTCATTTGAGTTCTTTGTCTCCATCCACATTATTGTTCAGGGCCATGGGGGACAGCCTCTGGAGGGGGCAGCTTTGGAAAAAGCCAACATTAGAAATGCAAATGTTGAATTGATTATGAATTTCTTAACATTTGTAAGAGAGAAAACCAAACACTGGTTCCTTCTTTCTTTTCTTTATAAGGTTCTAATGAGGCGATACAAACACGTACTACTTGGACCATCAGGGAGGTTAGACAGATCTCTTACATTTACTGCCAACATTGAAAACATGCTCTGATGTAAAACACAGTGTATCTTAAGATCAACTGCAAGTAGATTTGTAGATCACTAAAATATGTCTTATATCCCATCAGGCCAAATATGATAATCATGATCATATTTCATGAAGTTCAACTGTTAGTTTGCACACAAAGAAATTGGATACAGAAGGTGTTTGGAATTATTATTTTTTTCTTCCAGGAGGCAAAGTTATGGTACAAGGAACATTTCTGTCTCTATTGATACAGCAGCTCGTAGGACATTTGTCAATGATAGAGAACAGTAAGACGCATACAGTCCCGAAAATAAGACTAAATGCACACAGCCCCATAATCTGACATGCTGTGAAAAATAGTTGAAGGATTGCCTTCCCTCATCACTACTCCAATGTCTCACCAACATCTCCACATTGTTACTCTGGGGAGATGTTTCTGCATGTAAAATCATGGACCATTTCAGGAAATACATTGTCAATTTGGGGGCATTTCGCATCAGAAAATACATGGCTTGTCCCTAAGGCAGTGTTTCCAAACTCGATCCAGGGGACCCTAAGGGGTGCACATTTTGGTTTTTGACCAAGCACTATACAGCTGATACAAATAATCAAAACTGGATGATTAGTTGATTAATAGAATCAGCTGTGTAGTGCTAGGGCAGAAACCTAAATGTGCACCCAGGGGGGGGCCCCAGGACCCAGTTTGGGAAACCCTGCTCTAGGGGATACATTTATCTCTCCCTGCCAGCAAGGTGTCAAATCAGCTAAAACAGGATGTGCAGCTGACAAGGCACAGTACTGCTCTGAGAGGAAACTGACACTGAAAGTCAGCTTCAAACTAATAACATCTGAAAGTTACCAGGACTGCATAATACCCCTGTCAATTGTCGATATGGTAAAACATGTCAGATAAATAATAAACTGAGTAAAACTGTAACAATTGTGCACTTTTGCAATCAATGTACAAGTCTAGCGACATGGATCACATACTGTGTGGGGACTGTGACATCAACACCTACTACACAATGTCCCCATACTTCTAAATGACTGCTCCTTCCTACCTACTTGTGAAAAATGGACTTGCTGAGAGCACCAGGAAAGGAAGGCCCTTAAAAACAATGAGAACAGTGATTTTGTTAAGGTTACAGAGTACTTTACGCTTCATCAGAGACAGATAGATCCATTTAGACAGAACATTAGGAGGCACAACTTTCATTTTCTCCCTTTAAAAACAAGGAGTTGGTTAGATTCTCCATTCACCCCACAGAAAAGTACCCATTTACGAGGAGTCACTTGGTGCGAAGAGCTTCAACTCTTTATTGATCCGTTTTTCTGCTGAACGACAGACCAAGAGAGGTAGGGAGAGAGAGAGGTCGGGGTAGAGAGAGACAGGTAGATAGACCTCTCTCTATTCCCCTTTGACCAAAGCTCTCTTTCTTTTTTTGGTTTGTGTGGTTTGAGCGTTTAGTGTTCGTTCTCTCCCTCTCAGTGTGTGTGAGAGGATGTTTTTTCCTGACACACGAGTCGGTCTGTTTTGAACTGCGAACATAGAGAAAGAAGAGAAAGAGAGAGAAAGAGACAAGCACAGTTGGATTGGATATCTGTCAATTTGGTTGTTTCTCAAGATCAAGCAGGCAAGCTTAACACTGGTTCAAAGGCAATCATTTGGAGTTTGAATTGTTTTTGAAGCCTCCAAGTCCACTGTTTAACATTACCGTTTTGGTGGACAGTTTTACGTCGCTTCTAATCGTAGGTTACAGTTTGGTATAAGAAATTGTAACCACAAATAACTGAAATACTGTAACTGAAATGCTTGAACTGAGAAAAGGAACTGATTATGTGAAAACAAACTGACTGGTAAGATAGAGGTAATAATGGGTTTGGTCTGAATGCTGTGAGGCAGCATTGGACTGAACTGCCCCATCTATCTCTGCTCCCCACACTGGGAGCTCATTCAGGGGTCAGAGATGAGATACAGCATGCGGTTACACAGCCCTTAACACAACACTGTTGGGTCATTTTCCTCAGAACTGCTCGAGCAAAGGTTCCAGAGAAGCTGTCGGCGGCCATTTTATGTTCATATAAGGATATAATTCGAGTTCACACTGACAAGAGGACTGAGATCAATGGATCTCTGAGACCAGTTTGACATTTTTTAATTGAGATTCCAGAATGGGTTTAGTCTCTTTTTGTTTTAGTAAACCAGAATCAGTTGGGTTGTTTGAATTCTGAGAAAGGTATTTGTGATCACTGACCAGAGGTATCTACTGAAGTTGATGCCACAAGAACCATTGGGACTCAGTTAAAAGGCTCCATTTTGATGGCTGCTTTAGAAGAGTAGTTCACCCCAAAACTAAAGTTAATCAGATGTTTTCATTCTGCATGTAGTGGGATATACACTAGACTAGACAGTGTGGAATATGCACTCAGTTATCACTTTTGAGGAAAACATCTGTCAAACTTTGGCTTTGAAGTGAACTACCTCTTCAAGAACATTTTTTTTCAGGTCAGTTTGAGCTTTGAGTCATTTGGAGAATCAGAGCATGGTATTCAGAAGAGGGGTCTGGTTCAAGGTCGCATTACGGTGATTAAGAAACTTCTGGAATATTCTACGCATATTTCCAAGGACTCTTTGGTCAGTTCTGTGAAACACTGAGGCCAACATCCCTCTTTAGAGTAATAGACAAATCATGGAACATTCCAGAACACTTTGTGGAGAGCATACTGTTTTTTCTGAATGGGGTAAGGAGGAACAGGATAGCTAGAATAATACACAGGCATTGAACACAGAGCATAGTGGCAGCCCCCCCTCGTTCTGAGGGGGAGAGCCTCTTTACCTTGGGCATCGGGCCAGACTGACGAGAGAGCGAGCGACTGAGGTGAGCACACACTGCAGATCATACGGACAGAGTGAAAGGCCAGACCAGACTTTTTTTTTTTGTCCAGCCTTTCTCTCCGCTCTCTAGGTCCGCTCTCTAGGTTACTCGATCTGAGTCACAATCCTGAGTCAACCTGGTGGGGATCAAATGCGGAGTCAAGACAGCAGCATGTTCAGAGGCAAAGCAACAACACTGTGTATGGTACATGGCTGGGACTGTGAGGGCTAGGCTACTGCAGAGGGCAAGGGGCAGGTATCCTTCAGTAGATTGTTTTGGGTTTGATCACAGGGCACTTAGTGCAGCTGATTTACAGAAGGCTGTTCTGATCGATGGGGACAAAATGGCACATTTGAAAGGGTTGCAGTGTTATGTTTGAGCACTACGAAGCCAGTGTAAAATCATAAACATATTTGTCTCCCTGAAGAAGAGACTTCATGGATTGCAAAAAGTTGTTAAAATCAGATCATGTTGATAAATAAGCAGTATCACTCATCAGTAAGTGTCAGGCTGTGGGAGTGGCTGTGTCTGGGATAGCCACAGTACGAGGGGTTAGTTGGCTGTCAGGTAGACTAGGTACAGCAACAGAACTGGAAGAGCTAAGGGCCTATTGACCTGGGCCCAGTTTCCCGATTGAACTTAGGCTTACGAGTGTTTTAACGATGCATATTTCCTATAACGGCCAAAGATGTAACATGTGGTTCCAAAAACACCGCGCAGAGAGAACGTTCGCCAAGTGCGTCGTTGAGGCTTGTGTCGATACTGATAGTATTGAAAGAAAGGCAACGCTGCTCTCAGATCAGCTTTCTCCATTCAAATCTTACCTTAACATTAGGGGCGGCAGGTAGCCTAGTGGTTCGAGTGTTGGGCCAGTAACTAAGGTTGCTGGATCGAATCCCCTAGATGACAAATGACAAGGTAAAAATCTGTCGTTCTGCCCCTGAACAAGGCCGTCATTGTAAATAAGAATTTGTTCTTAACTGACTTGCCTAGTTACATAAAACATTTGATAATCAAGATTTGGCACATCATTGCACACATTAGGCATGAGATATATATATATATATTTTAATGTAGACATCTCAGGTTTTAATTTCACCAAAATTTGTATACGCTGCTTGTTTGTATAAATTGCAAAGACATTGTCAACTTTGTGTTTGTAGTCAACTTTGTTTGGAAGTTATCAGCGGATAAACCGGCGGATTAACCATGTTTAGCAGAGCTCTTCTGTGTATAAAGTGACGCGGGAGGGGAAAAGCATCTAACGAACCACTTAGCTGTTCTATGAGTGTTCTGAGACAGGCGTTAGATTACAAGTGTGACGTTAATAACGATGGTTTTGGGAAACAGCTCTGAGATGTAATAATGCTCCTACGAAGGTTCTAACAAACTTAGCTTTAAGATGCTTTTGAGAAACCGGGCCCTGGTCTGGGAAGATGTCAGCAAGTGTGAGGCTATCAATTAAACTTATATGTTCAGTACACATTCAGAAATTCAGCGGGACTTTCTCTAAACTTTGTTAGGGATAGGAGAAGACAAGACATTACTACCAACATAAGAGACAGGAGACCTACCAGGCAGGGTTCTTAAGAACAGGAGCTGAAAAAAACTGGGTAAGAGAGGGAGATATGTCGGGGGAGATGAAAAGTGAGAGAAGGGAAATGGAGAAAGGGATAGCACAAGCAGTAGTTATGTAGCCTGGGTACCAGTCGGTTTGAGATATCATTCCACTCCTTGTCATGCCAAATGAGTGACAAGGAGTGGCATGATCCCACAAGCAGATCTGGGACCAGGCTAGTAGTTATGCTATATGAAGAAGAAAGACAAGCTCGGCTGACAAGCGTATAGTGGACGTATAAAGTGAAAGACCGAGTGTAGAAGACCGTAAACCACCTAACTGTCCTTCCCCTGGGCCTCAGTCTGGACCACAGGCTAGTTATTACGAGGCAGCATTCCAACCATGTGTGGCAGCTATGGTATGTAGGTATAAATCATACATTTTTCCCACAAGTATTGGCAGCTTAACATTATGTTGGTCTGCACAGAACAGACTAAATTGTTCCGTTTAACGAGCTTGTGGGTTGACGCCGAAATGTCCCATTGAAACATAACACGCTTGTGAGTTTAAGGTTGAATGCCACATTGAAATGCCATGTCCTACTACTACACTAAGCCTGCTGTGTGGAGCTCAGACAGAAACGCTGACTCGCACTGCTGTGCTGTGTGGAGCTCAGACAGAAACGCTGACTCGCACTGCTGTGCTGTGTGGAGCTCAGACAGAAACGCTGACTCGCACTGCTGTGCTGTGTGGAGCTCAGACAGAAACGCTGACTCGCAGTGCTGTGCGGAGCTCAGACAGAAACGCTGACTCGCACTGCTGTGCTGTGTGGAGCTCAGACAGAAACGCTGACTCGCACAGCTGTGCTGTGTGGAGCTCAGACAGAAACGCTGACTCGCACAGCTGTGCTGTGTGGAGCTCAGACAGAAACGCTGACTCGCACTGCTGTGCTGTGTGGAGCTCAGACAGAAACGCTGACTCGCACAGCTGTGCTGTGTGGAGCTCAGACAGAAACGCTGACTCGCACTGCTGTGCTGTGTGGAGCTCAGACAGAAACGCTGACTCGCACTGCTGTGCTGTGTGGAGCTCAGACAGAAACGCTGACTCGCACTGCTGTGCTGTGCTGTGTGGAGCTCAGACAGAAACGCTGACTCACACAGCTGTGCTATGTGGAGCTCAGACAGAAATGCTGACTCACACAGCTGTGCATTGGGTATGTGAATTCCTCTCAGAGTGCATCTCAATAGCCTAAAGAGGCTTCCTTCCATTGTTTCCTCCACATTATCTGAATGGCCAGGATAGGTAAAAGGCAAGTATTAAGGCTGGATGCTTATTTAGTTTGAGAGGGTAATGGTGAAGATAATCGCTGACATAGGACTAGTATATTTGATAGATGGGAGTTGTAGGCGAGCCAACCCAATTCCCCTCTGTGCTACGGTCATCACAAAACAACAGACCAGATAGATTTCATTTCATTCAGTTTCAGGTTGTTGTTTTCTGCTTGGCCGTGCAAGCAGACTATCCTTGTGTGGACGTCTACAGAATCCCTCCATTGTGAGGATGTTAATGTGGCAGGGAGCACACAATCAAAGACCCCGGGAGTGTGTAAAACGCTGTCTGAAACCCTGGGGATAATGTTTGAGTGTGAGACAGTTTTACCACCACAGAGAGCATATGATGACCAGGTTGAGGGGTTAAGCCAGGTCAAACACAGCCAGGTAGTATGGGTTGTATTTACTGATGAGCGGTCACTCATTCACACATGCTCTGCTCTCACAGTATTGTTACAGCACAGCCCACTCAGTCCAACATGCCTGCAGGGTAGTATTGATCTCCCAGAAGGCCCATGCAAACCATTCTCAAACCAGCAAGGGTGGGACAGTCAGCTTATGGTCAGGGTATAAGCTGAGCAGAGGGAGCAAACTGAAGTCGTTATCTTATGTGAGGACATGAACACGGCACTGGCTGACATGGATTCAAGGTTGCTTGATATGGACATTTTAAGTTCAAACTTACTGGTGAGACAAGGTGGTGACTGGGACATTCTGATATGGCAGAGATTTTTTGTATCATCACTGTTATTAAGGGCTGTTGGGGTGATGGTGCTTACAGCTTCTCATTAGAAGTGAGATAGAAAATGGATGTAAGCCAGAGAGAGAGACTCAGACACATGTATAATGGCAAGAGAGGAACCCAGAGAGAGTGTGGTGAATGAGCAAGTGGGTTAAAGAGAGAGATGGAAAGAAAATAGAGAAAGAGAGATGGAAGGGAAACTAGAGAAAAAGAGAAAGCCATGGAGGCTGGTCTTACCGCAGGTCACTTTCTCAGGTATAGGTGGGGGAGGCGTTTCGGGGATGCCCACTCTTCTCCTGTGGGCGGTGGGCTTGCTGGTCCAGCGGCGGCCTTTACCCCTCTTCTTCCGTAGGGGGGCGGGCGTTGGCCTGGCAGAGTCAACACCTATTGGACAGACACAAAAACCAGCCAATCAGCAATGCTTAACTGGTGCAAATCCAGACAATTTCAGAAACAGTTACTGACATTTCTTAGAGACAAGTTCAGGCATGCACAGATTGTGCCGGAGTGTAGCTTACCCCCCCTCCATTGCTGTGTGGCGTGTTCGTCATGTGATTCTGTCTGTGCACAGGGGTCAGTCAGTCCAGATGTGCAAACCTGTCTTCTGTCCTCTGTCCCGTAGTCCACTCTGAAACGTTCTGGTGATACTGAGAGGTAGATTAAAGTCAGACACTGACACAGCAGAGTGCAGACAGACAGGCAGATAACACACAGCTGGGAGAAGTAGGCCTACAGGTGATTATGACAACATTATCTCTATTACTGCGTGTTGGCTTCCAGTTATGAACAGCACTCTGTTACAGTCCCTTACCTGTCCTCCTTTTCTTGCGGGACACCAAAGGCAGGAGGTCATGTCGCGTCAGGACTCGCAGCAGCTGCAACAGGGGCTCCAGGTTACCCTCACTGAGGTACCCACGTCTCTCCAGCTCCAGCAACAGTTCTAGCCCACTCTTGGGCTTGTGGCGGGCAGCGGTAGGGCAGGCCAAGGCAGGACCCTTGGGCTGTAACCGCCGCCAGGCCTCCAGGAGCACTGGGCTGGGGGAGACTCCTTTACTGGCCTCAGGGTCCTCCTCACCGGGCTCGCTGGTCCAGCCAGCTGGGTCCAAGGGGTGCCCTCCAGCCGGATAGGTCTCATCCAAGAGGAATGACAGCACCTCAACGTCTGTCTCGGTCAGTTGAGAACCGACAACTTCAAACATCTCGTGTAGAGAGAGCATCCCATAGTACGTCAGGCACTCAGTCTCATCCCAGTACAGAGAGTCTCGGAGAGAGTACCTTGGTCGACGCATGGTTGCCATTGTTAACAAGCTAGTTGGCTATCCTTTCCCAATGCACCTTGGCCAGACGTTTCTATGTGATAAGAATAAAGTTAATTAGACAATGTGAGTAGCAATGAAGTAACGACTCAAAATGTCAAACTAAACAACAGGAGGACTGGCTAGGTTTATCAGGTTATGAAATAACAAGCCAGATAGTAGCCACAGCGCGAATGGACCATACGATATTGGCATGGACAGTTACAGGCTTTAAAATGCAAGCAACTGTCTAATTATAAACGATGTGGAAGTGTGAAATACAAAGCTACTTCGTTTTCGTTGTGGCAACGTTACAGAGCTCGAGATCTCGCTGAGCCACCATACCTTGCAAGTACAAACTGTGTTGAAAGTGCAACAAATTACGTTATGTAACAGACGTTCCACTGGAAGAAGAAATCTGCACTTTAAATTTAGATTGACAACCCTTGAAAACGGTCCAAAATAGAGATGGTTCCTCATACATAGCTACATTTGTCTCGATTTGATAGCAAGCTAGATGGAAACATCAACATAATTAGTTGCAGCTGGAGGAACCATTTGGGTAGCTAGATAGCTAGCGTTAGCTACGAAATTATCGCTAGCTAGCAACAACAACAGCTGACAATAACCATGAAGCTGAATCAAGACGTTCAAATACATGTAAAGACTAAAGGCGGTAATTCATTGTCAATATAATATTTTTAATCGTTGCAACAAGCTAAATAATGTGTTATTTTGTGAAACTCGCCTTCGTTGTTCGAAGATGGTTAATGTTGTCAACACAGCTGGGGTGTATTCATTAGTCAGATTCGGTTCTAAAACGTTTTGTCTGTTGCAAAACGGAAACCGTTTACTCTAGGAACCAAACGGAAGCAAACAGAAAAAATGGAACAGGAACGAAGCGGGGAGGGACCTGCCTAAATGTGTCCAATAGAAACTCATTTTCGTTGCAAAACGTGTTGCAACTGAATCCACTAATGAATACGCCTCGTCTCGCACGCAGAGTTGGCAGGAGAACAACAACAGGCAGTAACCAATCACGGCCCAACCACTTACTTTTTTAAGACGTGTTGGCAGTGATCTATCGCCATGATGAGGAGGGCAACAGTGGGTAGGTAGCGAAGAGACGAAGATGTTGTAGTCAGACCTACTCATTTTATACACGAACAATGTGAATGAGGCAGTATTGCTGATTCATGACAGTATAGTGACCTATCAGATAATTTTTCCCGGAATATCTAATAAATATCCTGTTGTTTTCACCTTGTACTATCACCGCTATGCTATTGCCACAAGAAATCACGCCCCATCGTGAATTAATGTTTTATTTTATTGGAAGATTTTAAGGCTACATATAAATGTGTTCTGTGTGTCTATATGGCAAAATTTGCCACGGTCATCCCCCTCTTCAAAGGGGGAGATACTCTAGACCCAAACGGTTACAGACCTATATATATCCTACCCTGCCTTTCTAAGGTCTTCGAAAGCCAAGTTAACAAACAGATCACCGACCATTTCGAATCCCACCGTACCTTCTCAGCTATGCAATCTGGTTTCCGAGCTGGTCATGGGTGCACCTCAGCCACGCTCAAGGTCCTAAACGATATCATAACCGCCGTCGATAAAAGACAATACTGTGCAGTATTTCATCGACCTGGCCAAGGCTTTCGACTCTGTCAATCACCACATTCTTATCGGCAGACTCAGCAGCCTTGGTTTCTGAAATGACTGTCTCGCCTGGTTCACCAACTACTTCTCTGATAGAGTTCAGTGTGTCAAATCGGAGGGCCTGTTGTCCGGACCTCTGGCAGTCTCTATGGGGGTGCCACAGGGTTCAATTCTCGGGGCGACTCTTTTCTCTGTATACATCAATGATGTCGCTCTTGCTGCTGGTGATTCTCTGATCCACCTCTACGCAGACGACACCATTCTGTATACTTCTGGCCCTTCTTTGCACACTGTGTTAACTAACCTCCAGATGAGCTTCAATGCCATACAACTCTCCTTCCGTGGCCTCCAACTGCTCTTAAATGCAAGTAAAACTAAATGCATGCTCTTCAACCGATCGCTGCCCGCGCCTGCCCGCCCGTCCAGCATCACTACTCTGGACGGTTCTGACTTAGAATATGTGGACAATTACAAATACCTAGGTGTCTGGTTAGACTAAACTCTCCTTCCAGACTCACATTAAGCATCTCTAATCCAAAATTAAATCTAGAATCGGCTTCCTATTTCGCAAACAAAGCATCCTTCACTCATGCTGCCAAACATACCCTTGTAAAACTGACTATCCTACCGATCCTTGACTTCGGCGATGTCATTTATAACATGGCCTCCAAAACTCTACTCAGCAAATTGGATGCAGTCTATCACAGTGCCATCCGTTTTGTCACCAAAGCCCCATATACTACCCACCACTGCGACCTGGATGCTCTCGTTGGCTGGCCCTCGCTTCATATTCGTGGCCAAACCCACTGGCTCCAGGTCATCTATAAGTCTTTGCTAGGTAAAGCCCCGCTTTATCTCAGCTCACTGGTCACCATAGCAGCACCCACCTGTAGCACGCGCTCCAGCAGGTATATCTCACTGGCCACCCCCAAAGCCTATTCCTCCTTTGGCTGCCTTTCCTTCCAGTTCTCTGCTGCCAATGACTGGAACAAATTGCAAAAATCACTAAAGCTGGAGACTCATATCTCCTTCACTAACTTTAAGCATCAGCTGTCAGAGCAGCTCACAGATCATTGTACCTGTAGATAGCCCATCTGTAAATAGCCCATCCAACTACCTCATCCCCATATTGTTATTTTTTTCTTTGTTGCTCCTTTGCACACCAGTATCTCTACTTGCACATTAATCTTCTGCACATCTATCACTCCTGTGTTTAATTGCTAAATAGACATTACTTTGCCACAACCGCCTATTTATTGCCTTACCTCCCTAATCTTACCTCATTTGCACACACTGTATATAGATTTGTTCTATTGTGTTATTGACTGTATGTTTGTTTATTTGTAACTGTGTTGTTTGTGTCGCACTGCTTTGCTTTAACTTGGCCAGGTCGCCGTTGTAAATGAGAACTTGTTCTCAACTGGCCTACCAGGTTAAATAAAGGTGAAATAAAAAATTCTAAAATAAAAATTCTGACCGTATGAGCGCTAGGCTCTCACAGATCCATCCGGACATGATGCTGCAGGTCTCTTCTCTCCAGCTCCGAGAAGGGTTGGTCTCTCTGAGGGTGGAGGCACACACTGTCTCCCCTCACACTCACAGCAGTCTTTCTAACTGGGGGAGTCCACAGAGATACACTGATTTTCTATACATCCAATGCCCATAATCTATGCGTATTATATCCCGTATTACTACCAGAGTAAAGATTGTCTTGGGGCCCAACCACCTTGCGCAGAGGTGGGTTAGATCTATGGTGCATCTCCAATACAATGTCGCTCACCTGTTCCTCTGGACTGTCAATGACCACCAGATCTCCGCCCTGTTGAACACAGTCGACCCGACCACTGCTCCAGCTCCTCCTCTCAGTGGAGAAGAAGTAACACCTGGAGGATAAAATCTTCCAGCCCTTAAGACAAGGTGTGTGAGGCGATGATGTACACAAACACTCACAGACACACACACATAAGAACACATTCATGCACATTGCACACACACGTGCACAAACATACAGAAACACACATACACACATAAGAACATATTCATGCACATTGCACAAACACACAGTATATAGTGCATAGATATAGAAGAAGGACAGATAAATCAAGACACTGCTGACCTTGGGTGATCTGGTCTCTGAGTGGACAGTGTCGGTCCACAGGCAGGAAGTTGACCAGCTCTATAGGCATCTTCTGAAGGGAATCCCTATCCCTCACCGTGACAACAAAGTCTCTTCAAAATCGCCTCAGTTTCAGAGAGACTTATGAGATCTAACTGAAGTTGGTTTTTAGTATCTGCGACCCTCACATGCTCTCACCTCAACTGGTCATAACACTTTGACACATTCACACCAACAGCATCTTTGTGCAAAATGGTATGCAGCATCATCTGGATATGTTTGCAACAAAAGTTCAACATTAACCTTCTACCATTTCTGTCGAGCCGTCTAGGCATACAGTTTGATGCATGTATTGGATAAATCCAACGTATGTACCACACAGAACGCACTGCAACTGCCTCTGCAATGCTGGAAGGCAAATGCAGCATTCCATTGGAAATGAATGTACTTCTGGTGTACCAAAATGCAATGACGCGTCGGTGGGATCGAGGCATTAAGCTGCACTGATGTTCAGGTGTTGTCTCTGTGACCATTCCCTGGTTAATGTGAGATCTTTTATCTCTCTCTGTTGTTGGTTTTTAGATGCCGTCAGGTCTATATCGTTTTTTTGCAATTGGTTGTTGGATGTCAGTAGGCCTTCATACTCTCTTTGCAGCAAGGTCTCTGTGTTGCCTCTCTGACTGGTACTTGGACGTGACAAGTTACATGTAGTCTCTCTCCAGTTGGTCCTTAACCACAGCCACATAGCTGTTCATTTTCTGTAGCTCAGCTTGAGTTGAAGTCAAAGCATAATTTTGGCTCCAGAGCTGGTTCTTGGCTGTGAGGACAGTGTCGTAGTTGTCCCTCAGAAGCTGAAATTATGCCACCAGTAAGGTGCAACTGAGAGAAGCTGTGTAATCTGGTGAGATGGACACAAAGTGTGAGTGTTAACAATTAGTGTATAGCAGATTGTTTTAGTATATGCTGCCTTTAAGGTTATAGTGTGGCCCAGAGCCATGTATTTAGATATTCTAAATACATGGCTCTGGAGTGGCCAAGGCCCATAAGGATGTTATGAAGAATATGCCTATTGTGTCCTCCTGTGATCATAGACCTGAGATGGTTAGGATTGACACAAGCAGTATCCAGGGGCTTGAGGGATCACTACAGACCCGGGTTCGATCGGGAATCCCATAGAGTGGCGCACAATTGCCCCAGTGTCATCCGGGTTGGAAGAGGGTTTGGCCGGGGGGGCTTTACTTGGCTCATCGCGCTCTAGCAACTCCTTGTGGCGGGCCCTTGAGAAAGGCAATTAACCCCCAACAACTGCTCCCCATTTACAAAAAATTATTGCCGTTTTTAAAGTGCAGTAACTGCAGTTCACTGTGGTATTTTGGATGCAGAATAACTGCAGTGTACTGCAGTTGAACTGTAGTTATACAGCACTCTAACTGCAATTACACTGCAACATTTCTGAAGTAAAAAAAATCTGTTATTTTGGACGCAGTATTTGCAGTATACTGCACTCTGACTGCAATCTTTTTTCGTAAGGGCCGGGTGTCGATGACGTGGATGTCGATTAAGGCAGTCCCTCGCACCTCTCTGATTCAGAGGGGTTGGGTTAAATGGGGAAGACCCATTTCGGTTCAATGCATTCAAATGTGCAACTGTATGGGGTCAATTTCACGCCATATGTTTTGAATTCAAAATAAAATAAATCGTGAACATGAAAAATAAAGTTGAGAATGTAAACATTATACTTTCGAGGACTGGTGAAATCAAAAACCAAACAATTGAAAGCAAAATGTATAGAATTGTAAACAAAAATAAGACATCAAAAGCAAAACCCCAAAACTTGTAAGCAAATAATTGTAAAGCGAGAGCAAAACTCTATGACAAATGATTACAAAAATAATATTTGAAAACGAATGCAAAAATCGTTTTTGGTTAAACTTTCCCAGCAACCAATCCTATTGAACATTTTGCCAACGCTCTTGCCTGCATGTACTACCTTTTGGTTACGCTACTGTATATTTGCTTTCGATGTCCGTTTCTTTGATTTCACTGCCAGTCTTTTCGTTTGCGAGTTTTGGCATTACTTTCCGTGAAGGGCGGGTTTTAGAGGGAGGCGTAGACAATGAGTCTCCATTGGTCCGCTAGTTTTGGAGTGACGGTTCGTCTTAACCCAATCAATGAACATGGACAACGTTCGGCGCAGGTCTACGGCGAACCTGTTACCTACATCTGCGCCGAACGTTGTGCAACAGGTAATTCATATGTTTACCTGGTTGTTATTAAATGTATTAGATAGACATGCTTCTAATATCCGTACATTATTGACCCGTGACTGACAATTTTGAAATACGTTAGCTAAAACCCTAAAACGAGGTGACGTCAGACCGTCTACTTAAGTGGGCAATAGAAAAAAGCCTGTCTATCATGTTCATTGATTGGGTTAAGACCAACCGTCACTCCAAAACTAACGGACCAATGGAGACTCATTGTCTACGCCTCCCTCTAAAACCCGCCCTTCACGGAAAGTAATGCCAAAACTCGCAATCGAAAAGACTGGCAGTGAAATCAAAGAAACAGACATCGAAAGCAAATATAGAGTAGCGTAACCAAAAGGTAGTACATGCAGGCAAGAGCGTTGGCAAAATGTTCAATAGGATTGGTTGCTGGGAAAGTTTAACCAAAAACGATGTTTGCATTCGTTTAAAAAAATGTTTTTAATCATTTGTCATAGAGTTTTGCTCTCGCTTTAAAATTATTTGCTTATACGTTTTGGGGTTTAGCTTTTGATGTCTTATTTTAGTTTACAATTCTATACATTTTGCTTTCAATTGTTTGGTTTTTGATTTCAACATCCATTATATCACCCGTCCTCGAAAATATAATATTTACATTCTCAACTTTATTTTTCATGTTCAGGTTTTATTTTATTTAGAATCATATGGTGTGAAATTGACCCCATACAACTGACTGTTTCCCCTTCCCAGATAAGCTTTTTGGACGATAAATAAATACAAGAATTTGAAAGACGGAAGTCGCGTTCCGTTCCAGCAGGTGGCGATAGTGTTTGCTGCCGTGCTCAAAGGAACGCCCTCCTTTGTTTACCGCATACGGTGTCTACGCTATGTTGTTGCAAATGTACCTGTGATTATCCGCTAGCAAGCTGTTCAACTTTTCTCCTCTAAAAATGTCTAAAATAGAGTTATTGAGAGTGTTTCTCAACCAGAGATTGACAATGGCAGCTGAGGAGATATTTGGCGTCGTTGAAGAAACGATAGCAGAGTACCAGGAAGAGAACAGCCGTCTACGTAGCATGCTGGATATCGTTATTAAACCAGATATACTATTACATAGAATAGGTGTGTGACTGAGGCTGCTAGCTGTTATATTTTAAACGTTCTTTGCATGTGTCAAGTGGTCAATGACAATGTAGCTAGCTAGCTATGTTAGTATCTATCTAAATACTTAGCTAGCTATCTAACTAGAATACTATTCATGTCAACATTTTAGACGTTTTATTTAATTCTCTATCCTTCCCTCCAGACATCCAACAGCCCACTCACCCTGTATCTGAAAAGGAGGTTCTCCCTGGGCAGCAACACTGTGAGCAGGAGTGGAGCCCCAGTCTGGGGCAGGAAGACCCACATTACATACAGATAAAAGAGGAACCGGAGGAACTAGAGTCATCTTTGAAAAATGACTACAACCACCAGGACCTGACTCAGTCCTCGCTGACTCAGTCCTCGCTGACTCAGTCCTCGCTGACTCAGTCCTCGCTGACTCAGTCCTCGCTGACTCAGTCCTCGCTACTTTATGAAACCCAAAGTGAAGACTACGAAGAGACGTACTGTCTTCCCAGCACCTCAGCTGCACAGAGGAACTACTCTCTACACAGCACCTTAACTGAGCAGAGCAGCTACTCTCTACCCAACACCTCCACTGAACAGAACATGATACAGATCAAACCAGAACTTAATGCAGAAGACAATGGAGTATCAGAACCATCCCGTGAGTCTCAGCCCCTCTTTGCAGACGATACAGAGTCTTCTGCAGCTCCCAGTAAAAACATGAAATGTGTCAAAGGGGTAGAGAGTAGACCTCTGTCAGATTCAAAGCCACTTAAATCAAAGAGATCACAGACAGTAAGAAAACAAAGTGCCTATATTCACTGTAAATGTTGTGGAATGTATTTCTCCTACTTAGCTTCTTTAGTGAATCATGCAAGAAAGCATGCACAGGACAAAGAATGTCTATGTGGTGTTTGTGGAATACACTTAGAGTCCACAGAAAGTATGTTAGATCATCTAGAAACCCACGTTGGAGCTAGAGTTTGTCATGTTTGTGGTACATTTTTCCCTGGGAGTGCTGAGCTGAATGATCATATGAAGGTTCACCCAGGGGAGAAATCGTTTCGCTGTCCTGATTGTGGCAAATGTTTCAGAAAAAATCCAGATCTCACAGCGCACAAGAGGATTCATACAGGGGAGAGACCGTACCGCTGCCAGTTTTGTGGCAAAGGATTCAGTCAGAGTGGAAACCTGGCTGTGCATATGAAGAGCCACTCTGGGGAGAAACCACATTGCTGCCCTGTTTGTGGGAAATGTTTCAGCAGTAAATCTTATATGAACACACACATGAAGATTCACACAGGGGAGAGGCCGTTTTGCTGTCGTGTATGCAGAAAATGTTTCATAAGAAACCCTGATTTGACAGTCCACATGAGGACTCATACAGGGGTGAAACCATATAAGTGCCAATATTGTGGCCAAGGCTTCAAGCAGAATTATCACCGGAAACTACACATGAAGATCCACATGGGAAAAACCATATCATTGCCATCTTTGTGACATGTATTTCAGCACTAGCACCCAGTCAACCTGGCATGAGATTTCACATGGAAGAGAAGGCGTCACTGCCAAGACTGGCAGAGGCTTTGCATAGACTGGAAGTTTGGCAAGGCATAATGACAATGCACACAATACTTCAGTGTAGAAAATACTGCCTGTAGACCTTGTCTATGATACATTTTTCACTTAGCCGCTTTATTGAGGAAAGTTTTTACTTGCAGTGACTGTTAATATGTGGTTGTTTTACCAGTTTTGAATCCACTGACTGTAAGTCACTCTGGGTAAGAGTGTCAACTAAGTGACCAAAATGTAAATGCAAGAAATTCAATTGACACAGGAGAGAAACCTTGTCGTTGTTTTATAAAAACATACATAAGGCAATGATTGCTGCTAAATGCTTAAAATGGATGAACTCCCCTAGAAGATACGAGAAGAACATTCACAAGAGGGAGAAAACATAATGACAACCCGACAAAAAACCTCATGGCAACATGGCAGTCATCCCATTTAGGGAGTCTTTCAGAAAATACAAGAAGTGCATTAAAACATCTCATTCCCTAAATCTACTGTCATTCTTTATTTCTAGGAAATATGTCCCTCTTTAATTAATTGCAGACATGAGAATGTTGGATTAGTGATAGCAGTATTGTGTATTATATTATTTGCGTACTTTAGTGATCAAGGGAGGCATTGATTGATCTAAACTTCAGATTTGCACCAGTAGTGCTGTAGCAGCGCCACCAGCTCTGCAGTCTATTACATTTAGGTCTATTTTCTGTGCTAGAATACAACTATACAGACACTGGAGGACCTCCAAGAATAGATTGGGAAATACTTATTCAATCTGATCAGTAATTAGTAGTATGAAGGACGAGATATGAATTCATTTTGCCCAGTAATCAGTGTCCTCTTCTCAAAAGCAGCAGACTCTGGCGCCACCTGCAGGATCACCACGACCTGCGTCTTCCGCTCCAGCAGGGGGCGACAGTGCAACATGTATTATGCCGTCCACGCAGAGACTGACAGCGCTCTTTGTCTTCTTGACTTAGTTGGTAGCTAGCTGGCTAACTAAGCTAGTTAGACAGCTTTCCTTATAAAAAAATGTCTAAAATAGAGAACTTGAGAGTGTTTCTTAACCAGAAATTGATAGCGGCTGCTGAGGAGATATTTGGTGTCGTCGAAGAAACGATAGCAGAGTACCAGGAAGAGGTTTATCGCACAAAGGAGGAAAACAGGCATCTACGGAGCATGCTCGATGTCCGCACTAAGCCACAGATCAAGTCACATAGTCGAGCAGGTGTGTGTTTGTTTTTTCAACATTAATTTAATATGAAACATGTTAAGCTATCAATTTGTATTTACTGTTTGAGAGTGTAGCTAGTTACAAAACCAGTGTCTGTAAGAAGATTATTATTGTAAGCCTCGCTAATTACGTCGTCAGCTCATGAGTTTTCTATTTCATCCCTCTCTCCTCTCCAGACCTCCAGCAGCTCACTGTCACCGTGTCTGATGAGGTGTTTTCCCCTGAGCAGCAGGAGTGGAGCCCCAGTCTGGGGCAGAAGGACCCAGAACCCACACAGATTAAAGATGAACAGGAGGAACCAAGGACCAGTCAGGAGGATGAGAATCATTTCAATGAGTTTATCAATTCTTACGGCTGTGTATCAAGTGGCTATTATCAGAACCCAACTCAGTCCTCACATGGAGAGAGATACTCTCTACCCAGCACCTCAACTGAACAGATCAAAACAGAACCTTATGTAGAAGACTATGGTGTATCAGAACCAACCAGAGAGCCCCAGCCCTTTTCTGCAGTAGGTACAGTGTTTTCTGCAGCTCAGAGTGAAAACAGAGGACATATTGACAGGATGGAGAGTGGAGGACCTCTGTCAGGTCTAACGTTAAAGCCACTCAAATCAAAGAGAACAAAGACAGTAAAAGGACAAAGTTCTCATAGTGTTAAGGACAGGAAATTGAACCATCTAAAATCACACTCGAGACCCAGTGTAAGTTGGGATGCTGCTCCTAGTTGTAAGGTATGTGGAAAGCAATTTGACTCCATGGCTTCTTTATTAAATCATGTGCAAACGCACACACAGGATAAAGAACATATTTGTGGTGTGTGTGGAAAATTCTGTCAGTCCACAGAAAGTATGATGGATCACCTACAAACTCACATCGGAGCAAAGTGTTGTCATATTTGTGGTAAATATTTTGCTTGGGATACTTTCCTGAAAAGGCATTTGAGGAGTCATACAGGGGAGAAGCCATTTCACTGTCAAGATTGTGGGAAAGGATTTACTCAGCGCGGACACCTAAACTTACATATGAGGAGCCACACAGGGGAGAAACCACATCAATGCCAGGATTGTGGCAAAGGATTCAGTCAGAGTGGAAACCTGGCTGTGCATATGAAGAGCCACTCTGGGGAGAAACCACATCGCTGCCCTGTTTGTGGCAAATGTTTCAGCAGAAACCCTGATCTGACAGTCCACATGAGGACTCATACAGGGGTGAAACCATATAAGGGCAGTGTTGTGGCCAATAATTCAAGCAGAATTATCACCGGAAACTACACATGAAGATCCACATGGGAAAAACCATATCATTGCCATCTTTGTGACCTGTATTTCAGCACTAGCACCCAGTCAACCTGGCATGAGATTTCACATGGAAGAGAAGGCGTCACTGCCAAGACTGGCAGAGGCTTTGCATAGACTGGAAGTTTGGGAAGACATAATGACAATGCACAGAATAGGTTAGTGTAGAAAATACTGCCTGTAGACCTTGTTTATGATACATGTTTCACTCAGCCGCTTTGAGAAAATATTTTTCTTGCAGTGACTTGATATGTGGTTGTTTTACCTGTTTTGAATGTACTGACTAAGTTGATCTGGGTAAGACAGTGCAATTATGTTTCACTGTTAGTCTACACCTGTTGCTTACAAAACATGTCACAAAAAGAAAATTGATTTGATTGTTGCTAAATGCTTCAAGAGGATGAAGTCCCCTAGAAGGTACGAGAACATTCACAAGAGGGACAAAACATAATGACAACCTGATGTAAATCCTCCTGACAACATGGCAGTAGTTTCCTGTGTAGGGAGTGTTTCAGACAATACAAGAGGTGCATTAAAACATGTCGTTCTCTCAATCTACTGTTTTTATTTCTATAAAATACTGTGCCTTCAGAAAGTATTCATACCCCTGGACTTATTCCACATTTTGTTGTGTTACTGCCTGTACTCAAAATGGATTCATTTTTTCACACCCATCTACACACAATACCCCATAATGACAAAGTGAAAACATGTTTTTAGAAATGTATTGAAAATGAAATAGAGAAATCTCATTGACATAATCACACTCCTTAGCTCAGGTTGTGAGGCCCTGAATTTGTCTGAACCGTCTCAGTGCTTCTCCTTCCAATAGGGCGCTTCCCCTTTAATTACCAATTAAATAGCCAGCCTCAGCTGTGCAAAAGTGGGGTTGTGATGGAGACACGAACGAGGATGTGGTCACCCATCAGTTACGAAGCTCTCTATTCCGTTTCTTTTGTTGCCTTTAAAAGTGTGCTTTTGTAGCCTAATAGCAAGTTTACCCAGGATCGGATCCACTCTTTGCTTCCGTTGGACTACACTTCTCCGTTGTTCTACATGGCCTTCCTCCGCTGGAGATCTGTTAGCGGATTGGCTTCTCTGACTGACCGACTGGCTACAACCTTTTTGTATACGGTATTTCATTTGTTTTGGTGTGATGTATACAGTGATGATTTATGTAGTTAGTTGTAGTTGAGGACTTATTAAGATTTGATACGCTTTATTGTTGTGTGGTAAAATAATTGTTATTTTGATTGATTGAGACTGGGTTTACGCTACACTTGTATGAACGGACCAACATTGCGTGACTAAGGTCACTTGAGTTCCCTGAACTCATTTACCGGGATGGAGTCTTTTAGGCCCGAGGTACAGGACTTTTCTGGAGGAACCAGAACTCATTATTTGTTATATTATTATATGTGTGTGATCATTTATGTTGGTAATACAACCACGCAGAAGAACAGTTGTTTTCAAGTTATTTCCAATGTTTTAAGGGTTTATGAAAAGTGTATATCCATCCTGACTTTTACATGAGTCCTTTGTATTGGTGTAGACTTGACGGACCAGATGGGACTCATTCCCTCCCAAACCAAAAGGAGAAACCAATATTTTCTCTGGTAGGCACAACCTACCTGGCATCCCTATAAACAATAACCTCAAGTCAAAACCGTTACAAGGTGCATCCAATTTCCTTTGATCATCCTTGAGATGACGCTAGACTTGATTGGAGTCCACCTGTGGCCAATTCAATTGTTCAGACATGATTTAAAAACACACCTGTCTATATAAGGTCCCACAGTTGACAGTGTATGTCAGGGGGGGCAGATAGGCAATCTTTACTGAATATTTATTGTACTTTGATGAGATTGTCCATAGATTATGGGTGCTTTGTATATGGTTCTGCGGCTTTTATATCGCTTTTGCCCCTTGATAGGATGCAAGCGAGGGCACTCAGGATGTGCGATGGTGCATTTAAAACTACATTTGTTGGGGCTTTTACAAGTAGATACTGGAGAAATGCCACTGTCCCTTAGATGAGTTAAGCTATCCCTGGCGTACTGGACAAGACTGAAGGGTAGTATGGTAGATCATCCTACACTGACAGTATTGGAAGACTGCTGGGAATATGAAAGATATCAAGAGAGAGATTTGGAAGAGGGGTTTATGAAGATGGTCCTATAAGGTCCCTGAGTCCATCTGTGGAAATAGGAAATGTGTCACTGGTTTTATACAAGACCACATGTCGATTTTAGCCTGATCGAAGAACCCGTGGTGTGAACAAGATCATGTAGCAACAATAGTGGATCAATATATTACAAATCAGTTTTATTATTGTCTTGTAGTGCATACAGATGGTTCAAAGGATCCCATGAATGGGAAGACAGCAGCAGGTGCATTTATTCCTGAGTTCGATGTTAATCTATGCAAGAGACTAACAAGTGATTTATCTGTAGATTCAACAGAAATGGTTGTGATAATTGTTGGATTGCAATGAATAGAGGAGGTGCAACCAGGAAGAATAGCAATATGTTCGGACTCTGCATCAGTTTTGTGTAGTTTCAGATCTGAAAAGCATTTCGCTATACCTGCAGTAACATGTGCTAAACGTGCATGTGACAAATAAAATTAGATTTTGTTTTGAAAGTCAGAACATGAGGATTTATGGGTAGAAAAATGCTGCTGTTGGGCTTACAAAAAAATGGTATTGAAATTCAGTTCTGTTGGATTCCAGCTCATAAAGGAGTTAATGGAAATGATATAGTAGATATAATAGCAGAAAAAGCTGTGAAAAATAATATTGTGGATATACAGGTGCAGTTGGGTAGAGAGGAAATGAAAACATTGATTTGGAAAATGGGTTAGATTGCTGACAGAGACAATGTGATGAAATTAGTAAGGGCAGGCATTTTTATAGTACAAGGAAATCTGTACTGGAAATAGTGTTTATAATGGGAACAGAATGGATAAAGTTATGTTGTGTAGGATGAGATTAGGGCATACGGGATTTAATTCCTCGTCGAAATTGATAGGGAAACATGATACTGGAATGTGTAATGGCTGTATGGTAGAGGAAACGGAACATGCTATTATTTTTTTAAATGTGTGATGTAGAAAGGGAGATGTTGTTTAACAGGGTCAGAGAGGTTGGACGGAAATGGGGAGTAGGTGGTATTTTATGTGGGGATGACGGGAGTAGTGAGGTTTGTAGGGAATTATTTTATTTTATTAGAAATTCAGGGTGAGTTGAGAGAATATAGTGGTATATTTTGGTCGTGACCGGCCTCACACTCCAGAACAGTAGGTGGTGGTGTATGCACCTGCCAGTTGGTTGCGATTCGCCAATAAAAACTTAAAGTAGAAGTGCATGTCAGAGCAGAATCTATACCATGAAGTCCAAGGAACTCACTAGATCTCTGAGATAAAATTGTGATGAGGCATATAGCTGGGGAAGGGTATAAAACAATGTCTAGAGTGTTGAAAGTTTCCGAGAGCTCAGTGGCCTCCATCATTGGGAAATTGAAAAAATGTGGAACTACCCAGCCTCTGCCTAGAGCTTGCCATCCAACCAAACTGAGCAACCGGGCAAGAAGGACCTTCGTCAGGGAGGTGACCAAGAACGCAATGAACACTGAGTTCCTTGGCTGTGATGGGAGAACCTGCCAAAAATACAACGGTCTCTACAGCACTTCACCAATCTGGGATTTATGGGAGAGTGGCCAGACGGAAGCCACTCCTGAGATAAAGGCACATGACGGCATGCCTGGAGTTTGCAAAAAGGCATGTGAAAGACTGAGATCATAAGGCAAAAGATTATGTGGTCTGATGAGAGAAATGTAACACTTTGGCCTGAATGCAAAGCGCTTTGCCTGGAGAAAACTAGGCACAGCTCATCACCCGTCAAAAACCATCCCTACCGTGAAGCATGGTGGAGGCAGCATCATGCTATGGGGATGCTTTTCAGCAGCAGGGACTGGAAGACTGGTAAGGATAGAGGGAACAATGAATAGAGGCAAATACTTAATGAAAACCTGCTTCAGAGTGCAAATGACCTTGGACTGGGGTGAATATTTGCATTGCAACAGGACAGTGACCCTTAGCATACAGCCAAAACAACATAGGAATGGCTTCAGAACAATATAAGTTATTGAGTCGCCCAGCCAAAGCCCAAACTTGAATCCCATTGAAAATCTGTGGAAAGAATTGAAGATTGCTGTTCATCGCCGCTCCCCATCTAACTTAACAGAGCTTGAGAAAATCCCCAAATCCAGATGTGCAAAGCTGTTAGATATACCCAAGACAACTAAAATCTGTAATCGCCTCCAAAGGTGCTTCTACAAAGTATTGACTCAGTGGTGTGAATACTTATTTAAATTATATATTTATGTATTTCTAAAAACATTTTCACTTTGTCATTATGAGGTACTGTGTGTAGATGGGTGAGATATACATTTTGAATTCAGGCTAACAACAAAATGTGGAATAAGTCAAGGGTATGAATACTTTCTGAAGGCATTGTACATCACTACTCACTCTCCTCTTCCTTTAATTGCAGACATGAGAATGTTGGATTAGTGATAGCAGTATGGTGTATTCTATTTTTGGTGTACTTTAGTGATCTAGGGAGGCATTGATTGATCTAAACTTCAGATTTGCACCAGTAGTGCTGTAGCAGCGCCACCAGTTCTGCAGTCTACTAATCAAATCAAATCAAATGTATTTATATAGCCCTTCTTACATCAGCTGATATCTCAAAGTGCTGTACAGAAACCCAGCCTAAAACCCCAAACAGCAAGCAATGCAGGTGTAGAAGCACGGTGACTAGGAAAAACTCCCTAGAAAGGCCAAAACCTAGGAAGAAACCTAGAGAGGAACCAGGCTATGAGGGGTGGCCAGTCCTCTTCTGGCTGTGCCGGGTGGAGATTGTAACAGAACATGGCCAAGATGTTCAAATGTTCATAAATGACCAGCATGGTCAAATAATAATAATCACAGTTGTCGAGAGTGCAACAAGTCAGCACCTCAAGAGTAAATGTCAGTTGGCTTTTCATAGCCGATCATTGAGAGTATCTCTACCGCTCCTGCTGTCTCTAGAGAGTTGAAAACAGCAGGTCTGGGACAGGTAGCACGTCCGGTGAACAGGTCAGGGTTCCATAGCCGCAGGCAGAACAGTTGAAACTGGAGCAGCAGCACTTCCAGGTGGACTGGGGACAGCAAGGAGTCATCATGCCAGGTAGTCCTGAGGCATGGTCCTAGGGCTCAGGTCCTCCGAGAGAGAGAAAGAAAGAAAGAGAGAATTAGAGAGAGCATACTTAAATTCACACAGGACACCGGATAAGACAGGAGAAATACTCCAGATATAACAGACTGACCCTAGCCCCCCCGACACATAAACTGCTGCAGCATAAATACTGGAGGCTGAGACAGGAGGGGTCAGGAGACACTGTGGCCCCATCCGACGATACCCCCGGACAGGGCCAAACAGGAAGGATATAACCCCACCCACTTTGCCAAAGCACAGCCCCCACACCACGAGAGGGATTTCTTCAACCACCAACTTACCATCCTGAGACAAGGCCGAGTATAGCCCACAAAGATCTCCGCCATGGCACAACCCAAGGGGGGGGCGCCAACCCAGACAGGAAGACCACGTCAGTGACTCAACCCTCCTAGGGACGGCATGGAAGAACACCAATAAGCCAGTGACTCAGCCCCTGTAATAGGGTTAGAGGCAGAGAATCCCAGTGGAGAGAGGGGAACCAGCCAGGCAGAGACAGCAAGGGCGGTTCGTTGCTCCAGAGCCTTTCCGTTCACCTTCACACTCCTGGGCTAGACTACACTCAATCATAGGACCCACTGAAGAGATGAGTCTTCAGTAAAGACTTAAAGGTTGAGACTGAGTCTGCATCTCTCACATGGGTAGGCAGACCATTCCATACAAATCATTAAAATCCAGACGGAAAATATTTACACAAGAAGCAACCTAATACAGGTAGGTAGGTCTATGTGCTCGGCTAGAATAAGGGTCTATGGTCTATGTGCTCGGCTAGAATAAGGGTCTATGTGCTCGGCTAGAATAAGGGTCTATGGTCTATGTGCTCGGCTAGAATAAGGGTCTATGGTCTATGTGCTCGGCTAGAATAAGGGTCTATGGTCTATGTGCTCGGCTAGAATAAGGGTCTATGGTCTATGTGCTCGGCTAGAATAAGGGTCTATGGTCTATGTGCTCGGCTAGAATAAAAATATACAGACACTGGAGAACCTCCAAGAATAGATTGGGAAATACTTATTCAATCGGCAGGATCGCCACGACCTGCGTCTTCCGCTCCAGTAGGGGGCGACAATGCAAAATGTACTATGCCGTGCACGCACAAAGACTGACAGCGCTCTTTGTCTTCTTGACTTTGTTTACGTTGGTAGCTAGTTGGCTAACTTAGCTAGCTAGACAGCTTTTTTTCTTATAAAATGTCTAAAATGGATTTCTTGAGAGTGTTTCTCAACCAGAAATTAATAGCGGCAGCTGAAGAGATATTTGGTGTCGTTGAAGAAACGATAGCAGAGTACCAGGAAGAGGTTTCTCACACAAAGGAGGAGAACAGGCGTCTACGGAGCATGCTCGATGTCCGCACTAAGCCACAGATCAAGTTACATAGACGAGCAGGTGTTTTTAATAACGTTAATTTCATATGACTTACGATTAGCTTTCAATTTAATTAATTTTGTAGAGTGTATTTACAAAACCAAGGTCTGTAAAAAGGTAATTATTGTAAGGCTAGCTACGTCTCAAGTCAGCTTTTGAGTTTTTTTCTCTCCATTCTCTCCAGACCTCCAGCAGCTCACTGTCACCGTGTCTGATGAGGTGTTTTCCCCTGAGCAGCAGGAGTGGAGCCCCAGTCTGGGGCAGAAGGACCAAGAACCCACACAGATTAAAGATGAACAGAATGAACCAAGGACCAGTCAGGAGGATGAGAATCATTTCAATGAGTTTATCAATTCTTACGGCTGTGTATCAAGTGGCTATTATCAGAACCCAACTCAGTCCTCACATGGAGAGAGATACTCTCTACCCAGCACCTCAACTGAACAGATCAAAACAGAACCTTATGTAGAAGACTATGGTGTATCAGAACCAACCAGAGAGCCCCAGCCCTTTTCTGCAGTAGGTACAGTGTTTTCTGCAGCTCAGAGTGAAAACAGAGGACATATTGACAGGATGGAGAGTGGAGGACCTCTGTCAGGTCTAACGTTAAAGCCACTCAAATCAAAGAGAACAAAGACAGTAAAAGGACAAAGTTCTCATAGTGTTAAGGACAGGAAATTGAACCATCTAAAATCACACTCGAGACCCAGTGTAAGTTGGGATGCTGCTCCTAGTTGTAAGGTATGTGGAAAGCAATTTGACTCCATGGCTTCTTTATTAAATCATGTGCAAACACACACACAGGATAAAGAACATATTTGTGGTGTGTGTGGAAAATTCTGTCAGTCCACAGAAAGTATGATGGATCACCTACAAACTCACATCGGAGCAAAGTGTTGTCATATTTGTGGTAAATATTTTGCTTGGGATACTTTCCTGAAAAGGCATTTGAGGAGTCATACAGGGGAGAAGCCATTTCACTGTCAAGATTGTGGGAAAGGATTTACTCAGCGCGGACACCTAAACTTACATATGAGGAGCCACACAGGGGAGAAACCACATCAATGCCAGGATTGTGGCAAATGTTTCAGCCAGAATACGTCTCTGATAGTGCATATGAGGACTCACACAGGGGAGAAGCCATACATGTGTCCTGTGTGTAGAAAATGCTTTACCACATCAAGTATGTTGAAGAAGCATCAGACAGCTCACAAACATATAGGTGTCATGAATGTGGCCAATGCCACAATGGATTCAGACCATACGGAGCCACATGAAGAGGGTTTACAAGGAGGAGAACACATGACTGTTCCCTGTGTGGGGGGAATGAATCGGACAGCAGACAGAGACTTGTGAGAGGAGAATCAGAGGACATGATGTGATCCACTGTTCTCTGTCTGTATATAAACCTTGCATTGGTCTTGAGAGTAATATGTCACAATACATCTGCCCTGATGTTGCAAACAGCCTAGTTTTCAGAATGTTTGTTCCCTTCTGTTTAATGTAGCAAGATCTTCCGTACACCAAATGTCGTACTTACCTCTGAGCCTAATGCCAAAATGCACGAAGGAAGAAAAAAATAATAATAATTTCATGTGTATTTACATGTATAGAGAATTGGTATGATACAGTTACACTATGTTCAATGGGAACTAAATATACCACCTGAAATGAGAGCTTCTTCTTTCAACCAACCCAGATATTGTATATTCCCAGACATCCATAAAGTACTACAGAATAAATGGCTGATAATGTGTTCATTGAAGTGTCTTTTTTTCAGCTTTGCTCTTCTCTGGTAGCGTTGCAGAATCATGTTGGGAACACCAACCATGCAACCATTATCTGATGAAATCATTACAAGTGTTAGGAAAAGGGCACAGGCTCCAATCTTTAAATAAAAGCTATTTTAATTCTCTGTAAAGGCAGTGGAAATATCTCTGAGCTGTCTATCAAATGGCTGCATCTACACACTAATCATTTAGTGAGTTATACTGGTGTGGACACAGACCCTGTTGCACGAAGAGGAGTGGGGTAGGGCCGTCCAAAGAGGAGTTCGGTCAGCTAGAGGAGGACGCGCTCGCTTGGAGGTTGTGTTGTGATGCACAAGATTTGAGGTTTGTTTGAATGACTCCGTGCCTGGAGAACTGTGTGGAGTCAACTGGGTGAATGAGTTGTTGATGCATGAGAAGTTTGGAAGTCTGACAGCCAAAATGGAGGTAGTGTGGACGAAATGGAGAAAAGGTTGGAGAAGCAACAGCTGTTCTTGGATGTGAACAGAATGGGTGTCAGTTCTGATGGTCTGGAGCAGGAGGATGAGGGTCAAGGAATGGTTGGTAGTGGAAAGACAGGAAGAATAAAGATAATGACACTGAAAGCAGTGGATGGTCTAGTAAAGAAAGCATAAAGAGGGCCAAGGTAAGAAGCAAGAGTAATAATGTGTGGGAGTGGAAAGTGGTGATGGTGTTTGATGAGACCACAGGGCCTCATTTACAGCCGCTCCAACTAACCAATGCATTAGAGAAAGAGATTAGCCCAGTTCATTGGAAATGGTAGATTGCTCATATTTTGTGGTAGCCTGATGGAAAAGCTTAATGGAAAGAATACTAGAAGTAATATCCCTGGTGCTTATGCTAGGTAGAGAGGAGTCATCAATGGGGTCCCAATATCTATGTCCATAGATGATATTACAGAAATGTGACAGGAAGCAGAGTGATTGAGGCCAAAAGGTTGATCAGTAGGAAAGAGGGTCAAAGAAGTGAAAGTACAGAAATGATTAATCAGTTTCAATGTCAGAGAATTTGTCCCATCCCCAATGCTGTGTTTTAAATCCAGAAGACATGTAGCTGCTCAGTGTAAAGGACAGAAAAGATGTGGGGAACATGATTAGGGTAAACGTGAGAGCAATGTGAAGGGGGGACATAGTGCAGCATTCGGTGGATCCCAGGTGCAGAGAGAGGCTCAGAGGTATAGAATCAGTCATGATGTATCGTATGCAGAGGCAGTAAGACAGATTGGTGGAACTATAATGCGGAATGATGGCGCTTCCATGGTGGAGCTTCCATGGTGGAGCTTCCATGATGGGGCTTTCATGGTGGAGCTTCCATGGTGGAGCTTCCATGGCCGCTACTGTACTAAGTGGACCTAATGGCGGGTTGGTTCTACTGGATCTGGCATGGTTTCGAGACCTGTTCAGAAATCTTGTGCTCATAAATGTGCTGTGTCAAAGGACACTTTGATAGTGAATAAATTTCACTTCATAGCTTTCATTGGTAAGGTTATCAACACGACTCAGGTTGTGAAAAGCAGAAATGCCAAATTGAAGGTTATTGTGGATATGGCAAAAGTGTTATTGGGGGTAACAGATGTTACTGTTGAAATGGTTGTAGACATGCTGAATAATCTTAAGGGTGGATAGTTTCAGCATGATATAGATCAAGTTTAATGGGTTGTGGTGGCGTGGCAGTTTTTTTTGGGGGGGTAGAAGTTAGTAGGGATTTATTGTTTTATTTAATTTGCTTGGTAGTAAAGAATTAGGCAGACCATGATTTATCGCATTCTCCAGCACAGTAGGTGGCGACATGCACTTTAAACGTTTGTTTGCGGACCGCCATGATATCATAGAAGAAGAATACGATGTCGCACTCCACTCCAGCAGAGGGCGATACTGCATCATTTCTTATGCCTTACACAGAGGGGCATGCTCTTTTGTGTTTATCTTCTGCAGAAGTGCAGGCTAATTTTGCATGGAGGAAAATAAACAATATAAAATGTCTAAAATAGAGTTGTTGAGAGTGTTTCTAAACCAGAAATTAACAGCGGCTGCAGAGGAGATATTTGGGGTCGTTGAAAAAACGATAGCAGAGTACCAGGTAGACGTTTTTCGTACGAAAGAGGAGAACGAACGTCTTCGTGGGCTGTTGATGTTGCATAGAGGAGGTATGTAGCTTCATACAGTCAATTGTTTGTAGCGTCTAACCATTTACGTCATTTAGCAGACGCTCTTATCCAGAGCGACTTACAAATTGGTGCATTCACCTTATGATACAAACGGGGAGGGGTAACTACACGGGTGTCTATCTAATAACGTTAGCAAGCTTTCTACCCAGACTCAAAATGTTTGTCAATGGCGAATCTTCATTGAAAGTGCCAGTTACAAAACCTTAATTGATAGTGAAGCCCGGGGAACTGGCCTTAAAGCTGAGATCCGCAGTGTGAAGCAGCGCCACTGCATTTGTTTCTGTTTTTGAAAAGTAGGAGACGCGCATCCTGCAAAGCAACCTGGTCTCAACATTTCGTATTATTCTGTTCGTAACTCTAACATTCCATTTAATATATGTTCCGATTTATATGGTATGTATTAATTTGTGGATGTCCATAATCAATTTTCTATATGTCACGAATTACAATTTGTGTGATATGTTAGAAATTTGCTAAATGTACAATATGTTAGGAATTTGCAAAACGTTACGAATTACAATTTGTTGTGGCTAAAGTTAGCTAGGTTGCTAGGTGGCTAACACATTTTAGCTAGCTGGCTAACATTAGCTAGGATAGGGGTTAGGGTTAAGAGTTAGGCTAAAGGGTTAAGGTTAGGGGAAGTGTTAGCTAAGTAGTTGCAAAGTAGTAAGTAGTTGAAAAGTTGCTAAAATGCTGAAGTTGTCTGTGATGAGATTACAACGCACTATCTTTGGGTTACTAGATGTTCGCATTATACGCCCATCAATCCACCCCGACCAACCACCCCCCTTTAATTTGTTGCCTTAAGTAACCTTCTGTCTTATGTAACCATACCAAACTTAACATATACGACGTGATACTGTACAGCTGTATTCATCGACCTGGCCAAGACTTTCAACTCTGTCAATCACCGTATTCTTATCGGCAGACTCAACAGCCTTGGTTTCTCAAATGACTGTCTCGCCTGGTTCACCAACTACTTCTCAGACAGAGTTCAGTGTGTCAAATCGGAGGGCCTGTTGTCCGGACCTCTGGCAGTCTCTATGGGGGTGCCACAGGGTTCAATTCTCAGGCCGACACTTTTTTACCTGTATACATCAATGATGTCGCTCTTGCTGCTGATGATTCTCTGATCAACCTCTACCCAGACAACACCATTCTGTATACTTCTGGCCCTTCTTTGGACACTGTGTTCACTGACCTCAAGACGAGCTTCAATGCCATACAACTCTCCTTCCGTGGCCTCCAACTGCTCTTAAATGCAAGTAAAACTAAATGCATGCTCTTCAACTGATCGCTGCCCGCACCTGCCCGCCCGTCCAGCATCACTACTCTGGACGGTTCTGACTTAGAATATGTGGACAACTACAAATACCTAGGTCCAGAGCAGTGATGCTGGACGGGCGGGCAGGTGTGGGCAGCGATCAGTTGAAGAGCATGCATTTAGTTTTACTTGCATTTAAGAGCAGTTGGAGGCCACGGAAGGAGAGTTGTATGTCGTCTGGAGGTTAGTTAACAGTGTCCAAAGAAGGGCCAGAAGTATACAGAATGGTGTTGTCTGCGTAGAGGTTGATCAGAGAATCACCAGCAGCAAGAGCGACATCATTGATGTACACAGAGAAGAGAGTCGGCCCGAGAATTGAACCCTGTGGCACCCCCATAGAGACTGCCAGAGGTCCGAACAACAGGCCCTCCGATTTGACACACTGAACTCTATCAGAGAAGTAGTTGGTGAACTAGGCGAGACAGTCATTTCAGAAACCAAGGCTGTTGAGTCTGCCGATAAGAATGTGGTGATTGACAGAGTCGAAAGCCTTGGCCAGGTCGATGAAATACTGCACAGTATTGTCTTTTATCGATGGCGGTTATGATATCGTTTAGGACCTTGAGTGTGGCTGAGGTGCACCCATGACCAGCTCTGAAACCAGATTGCATAGCGGAGAAGGTACGGTGGGATTCGAAATGGTTGGTAATGTGTTTGTGTACTTGGCTTTCGAACACCTTAGAAAGGCAGGGTAGGATAGATATAGGTCTGTAGCAGTTTGGGTCTAGAGTGTCTCCTCCTTTTGAAGAGGGGGATGACCGCAGCTGCTTTCCAATCTTTGGGAATCTCAGACGATACGAAAGAGGTTGAACAGGCTAGTATTAGGAGTTGCAACAATTTTGGCAGATAATTTTAGAAAGAGAGGGTCCAGATTGTCTAGCGCAGCTGATTTGTATGGGTCCAGATTTTGCAGCTCTTTCAGAACATCAGCTATCTGGATTTGGGTGAAGGAGAAATGGGGGAGGCTTGGGCGAGTTGCTGTGGGGGTTGCAGGGCTGTTGACCGGGGTAGGGGTAGCCAGGTGGAAAACATGGTCAGCCGTAGAAAAATGCTTATTGAAATTCTCAATTATAGTGGATTGATCGGTGGTGACAGTGTTTCCTAGCCTCAGTGCAGTGGGCAGCTGGAAGGAGGTGCTCTTATTCTCCATGGACTTTAGTGTCCCAAAACCTTTTGAGTTTGTGCTACAGGATGCAAATTACTGCTTGAAAAGCTAGCCTTAGCTTTCCTAACTAACTCCCTGTGTATATTGGTTCCTAACTTCCCTGAAAAGTTGCATATCACAGGGGCTATTCGATGCTAATGCAGAACGCCACAGGATGTTTTTGTGCTGGTCAAGGGCAGTCAGGTCTGGAGAGAACCAAGGGCTATATCTGTTCCTGGTTCTACATTTTTTGAGTGGGGCATGCTTATTTAAGATGGTGAGGAAGGCACTTTTAAAGAATAACCAGGCATCCTCTACTGACGGGATGAGGTCAATATCCTTCCAGGATACCCGGGCCAGGTCGATTAGAAAGGCCTGCTCGCTGAAGTGTTTTAGGGAGCGTTTGACAGTGCTGAGGGGTGGTCGTTTGGCCGCAGACCCTTTACGGATGCAGGCAATGAGGCAGTGATCGCTGAGATCTTGGTTGAAAACAGCAGAGGTGTATTTGGAGGGCAAGTTGGTTAGGATGATATCTATGAGGGTGCCTGTGTTTACAGCTTTGGGGTTGTACCTGGTAGGTTCATTGATCATTTGTGTGAGATTGAGGGCATCAAGCTTAGAATGTAGGATGGCTGGGGTGTTAAGCATGTCCCAGTTTAGGTCACCTAGCAGCATGAGCTCTGAAGACAGATGGGGGGGCAATCAGTTCACATATGTTGTCCAGAGCACAGCTGGGGGCAGAGGGTGGTCTATATCAAAAGGCAACGGTGAGAGACTTGTTTCTGGAAAGGTGGATTTTTAAAAGTAGAAGCTCGAATTGTTTGGGTACAGACCTGGATATTAAGACAGAACTTTGAAGGCTATCTCTGCAGTAGATTGCAACACCGCCCCCTTTGGCAGTTCTATCTTGTCGGAAAATGTTTTAGTTAGGGATGGAAATTTCAGGGGTTTTGGTGGTCTTCCTAAGCCATGATTCTGACACGGCTAGGACATCCGGGTTGGCAGAGTGTGCTAAAGCAGTGAATAAAACAAACTTAGGGAGGAGTCTTCTAATGTTAACATGCATGAAACTAGGCATTGAGTGATGATGAGAGAGATATTGTCTCTGGAAACATCATTTAAACCAGGTGATGTCATCACATGTGGGAGGTGGAACTAAAGGGTTGGATAAGGTATATTGAGCAGGGCTAGAGGCTCTACAGTGAAATAAGACAATCACTAACCAGAACAGCAATGGACAAGGCATATTGACATTAAGGAGAGGCATGTGTAGCCGAGTGATCATACGGGTCCAGTGAGTAGTGAGGCTGGTTGGAGACACTGCGATTCAGACAGCTAGCAGAAGGGCCTCAGAGGGACGTCGCGACAGAGGAAGTATGTTTATAGCCTCCTCGTGCGTTTACGTCGGTAGACCAGTCATGATGGATTAGTAAGGTTCCGTGTGATAAAGGGGACCAGTCCAATTGGTAAAAATAGGTATAGTGGCCCAAGAAATTGTCCGATGGACCTATTCAGCTATGAGCTGATATGCTCTAGACAGCTAGCGGGCTGCGTCATTCAGGGGACGTCGCGACGGAGGGGCCAGTTGAATAACCCCCTCGGGCAGATTACGTTGGTAGTCCAGTCGTGAAGGACCGACGGGGCTCCGCACTGGCAGTAAAATGGGTCCAGGCCAATTGGCAAAATAGGTATTGTTGCCCAGGAGTGGCTGATGGAACTCTTCAGCTAGCCGGGAGATGGGCCTAGCATGGGCTAGCTCCAGGCTAATTGGTGCTTGCTTCGGGACAGAGACGTTAGCCAGGAGTAGACACTTGGATTGCAGCTAGCTAGCTGCGATGATCCAGGTGAAAAGGTTCAGAGCTTGTGGTGGGAATCCGGGGATATGGAGAGAAAATGGGTCCGGTATGCTCTGGTTAGAATCGCGTTGTGCAAACTGGCGAGAGTTTTCTGAGCTAAAGGTTAGCTGATGACCGCTAGCAGTGGATAGCTGACTAGTAGCTAGTCAGCTGGCTAGCTTCTGTTGGGGGTCCCGATTCCGAAGTAAAGACAAATACTTTAGAAAAAAGCAAATCCACACCACGTTGGGTGAGGCGGGTTGCAGGAGAGTATTTTGAAGTTGAGGTTTAGAAAAATATAAAAAGATATACGAAGAAAAAATATATATACATGGGACACGACGAGGACAAAGACTGCTACGCCATCTTGGAATCATATGGTCAGCTCACTGGTCACCATAGAGGCACCCACCCGTAGCACACGCTCCAGCAGGTATATTTCACTGGTCACCCCCAAAGCCAATTCCTCCTTTGGCCGCCTTGCCTTCCAGTTCTCGGCTGCCAATGACTGGAACGAATTGCAAAAATCACTAAAGCGGAGACCCATATTTTTTTGCTCCTTTGCACCTCAGTATCTCTACTTGCACATTGATCTTCAGCACATCTATCACTCCAGTGTTTAATTGCTAAATTGTAATTATTTCGCCACTATGGCCTATTTATTGCCTTACCTCCTTTATCTTACTTCATTTGCACACACTGTATATAGACTTTTCTATTGTGTTATTGACTGTATGTTTGTTTATTCCATGTGTAACTCTGTGTTGTTGTTTGCGTCGCACTGCTTTGATTTATCTTGGCCAGGTCGCAGATGTAAATGAGAACTTGTTCTCAACTGGCCTACCTGGTTAAATAAAGGTGAAATAAAAATGATACTCATTTGAGCATCCAGTATTTACTTTTACTATGTTACGTCTAGTCTGAGACCAGGCTTAGCAAAGTAATAAAAAAAAATTGTAGTAGCTACATAGAGTGCTGTTCTATTATGCATGCAATGATGTCTGAGGGAATAAAACATTGTTCGGTGTGTGAAGTGACATCTTTGTTGTGGCAGTTTTACCAAAACGGATTCCAACTTTAACAGATCTACATGTGCAACTGTTTCTCCTTCCCTCCAGAGTCAGACTGCCAGCAGCAGGCTGAAGCTACTATCACTTTGGTGCAGGTTGCCCCTGAGCAGCAGCAGTTATGTACTCAAGAGTGGGGCCTCCGTCTAAGACAGGAGGACCCAGAGCCCACAGTGGCACATTGTAAACAGGAAGAGGATACCCACTGGATCAGTGAGGTTGAAGAGCACATTCAAAGGCTGGAGTCTGATCCTAAAGATCCAGACCAAGTATCCACTTCTGAAGGTGGGTTCACTGACCAGCTCTCAACACATATCACCAAGCCATAGCGTTGGTCAGTGGGCATATAGCTATCCCTTTCAGCAAATAATTTATTATAACACAGTCGTGCTGTTGTTGTTAGTTGTATTTATAGGTAATACTCTTCGAAATCAAGGGGCATTTTATTAGTGGAAATTATATGGAAATAGTTCAGTCTGTGGCTTTAAGCCCCGGTGACGCTGTGTCCTTTCTGTTCCACAGATTTCACATTCCAAATGGAGACAGAAGGGTCTGTAAATGAAGCCATCAAACTGAAAGTTATCCTCAACGACAACAGAATAGAGAAAGTGATTCTGCCCTCTCAACCTGACTCACTGAATGAGCTGATATCAACGCTCAAGGAGAAACTGCATCTGAATTTAGATTTTCGTCTTCTTTATGAAGACCCTGATTTCAACAATGAGCTCTTCAACTTAGAGACCATTGAAGACTTGCCTTCTCCTAGGGCTACGGTGAAAGTTTTGCGAATACGACGTGATACAGACCTCGGTTTAACCGGAGTCTCAGCCAGCGAGTTACAGGATGCTCCACCAGAGCGGTTAGGCAGGTGGCCTGAAGTATTTGTCATACCCACTTTCTTGATGGAAGTTGAGTTTGCTCTGAGAGAGGGCAATTGTGCATATCTGAAACCATGAAATGGTGCTGAAAATAACAAGGAATCAAAAACACAACATTCTTGATAGGATGGCTTGGACAATCTTCAATTTCAAAGCGTACCCAAGTGACAGGCATTTTGCCAAGGCAGCTGAGGCCCTTGTAACCAAGCACCCGTGTTTGAAAGAGTCCGGCTCAAAAACAGGCTGTGATGGCTGGAAGAACAGCCTGAAATTCAAAATGGGAAACTACAGGCAGAAGTTACGCCGTGTTGGGTTCCCAGAGGTTGCTGTGAACGGGGGGAGGAGGAGCAAGCATCGTCCTGACAATGAGCACGCTCGGAGCAACATTAAACGAGCACGCCGGGCAGAGGTGAACTTCCTGCCCAACTTCCCTCAAGGAGAAGACGAGGCCAGCTTGGAGAAACAGAGGCTGGAGATTGTCCACGAGATGACGAAAGAAAACCAAGACCTGCCACTCATCAATCAACACATGCAGAAGACATTTGCTCTCCGACGCCAAGAAATAGTTAAATCCAGTCCCTCGGTAGAGCATCTCAGAACACGCTGGCCAGCACTCTTCCTTGAAGCCCAGGTTAAGCAGACTAAGAAAAGTTGTCTTTGTCCATTCATGTGCTCATAACAATCTACATTTCCATTGCAATTCAGACCTTTTTTGATGCATGTCACATGGGCTTCTGGTTGTACTCACAAATCATGGTTATCAGTAACAAAATTCTCAGGGAAGGCTCAACTTGCCTGACTGCCATAAATTGGTGTGTTCTGTGTGCTTTGTCTTTTGCTTTAGGTACATGCTGAGTTTCAGAGAATCACCAACCAGAGCCTGCAGCAGACGTTCTACACTGCCTTGGACCACCACACGCCCCGCCTGCTGACCCTGTTCAGGGAGAAGGAGGGAAAGTCCACCACCCATGGAGGGAAGTTCTCAAGCATCCTGAGAGTGTACAAAGAGCAGGTCAGTGGATTCACTTGATCAGGGATGGACAATCTTGGTGTGGCTGCAGACTGTTTCAACCAAGCAGTGATGCACCTGATTCAACTTGATCAACTAATCTTCAACCAAGACTTTGTTTACTGCTTGGTTGGAACAAAAGCCTGCACCCACACCTGCTTTTTGTGCACAAGATTGGCCACCAAGATTGGCCACCCATGCCCTATATGGATATGTGCTTCAACTATTAGCTGTGACTGGAACCAGATTAGATTACTACTATGTTGGGGTTGAGCTCAATTTGCTGGATTATTTAAATGACATTGTGAAATGTGCTCTCTTTAGTTCACTTCACAGGGAGAAAAGAGCATCACCGTGGCCCGTTCTGCAGTCCTGTCTGGTCTCCCTTTGTTGTTACGAGAGGATAGTTCTGATGTCTTCAGAATCTGTGAGGTACTCACCTGGTTTTACAGCCTGTACCATTATCAACGCATTCTTTCATATTGTGTTTTTTAAACTTAGTTTTTTCTTCTGTCATTAAGGTGGGAGAACTCAGCAACCCTGGTATTCTGGATGGAGTTTCCATTCTCTCAGTGGTGGGCCAGCACCATGAGGTGGTGGGTGGTATACCCATCAGACCGGCCCATGTATCCGTTGTCCTTGAGGATAAGATCGTCATGACTAACTCCCGCTCCTGGCCAGACGCTCTCGTGGTTGTTTTTGGGTTACTCTACTCCATCTGAACTACCCCAAAGCCCTGGGCAGCACCTCTGAGTTCATGCAGAAAGTCTTCCTGAACCTCGACGATGGAAAGCTGAAGCCCAAGCTGCTAGCGCTGAAAAATTAACTGTTGGCCTAAATCTGTAGTGATGAGATGGAATTTTACTTTCAGTGACCTCCTATGTGCCGAGTGAATGGTTTGAAAACAATGGTTATTTTTGTTTAGTGTACTTTTTATATTTTTGTACCTTTTTGTGAAGGTAATGGATTTGATATTGTATTTCAATTAACTTATAACCCTTTTATGTGCAAAGAAGACACAGGTCAGTCAGCACATTAACTTGCCACATACAGTAGATCTACTACCTAGTTCTCTACCTTTTTATACAGCTGCAGAAAACCCCCAAATGTATTCTAGAAGATTTCACCTTTGCAGACATTCCAACTGTCATAAAAATAAATGTTGATAAAATGTTTATTAAAGTGTCTTTACCTGCTATTGTCTTTACCTGCTATTGTCTATCTTCTCTGGCAGTGTTGCGTGATCCTGGCCTTCTATGTGAATTCTAAATGCTCACCAAGACACAGGACTATGTCTTAACTGTTCCAACACACTGAATATACACTGAGTGTACAATATTGAGTTGCACCCACTTTTGCACTCAGAACAGCCTCAATTTGTCGGGGCATGGACTCTACAAGGTGTCAAAGCGTTTCACAGGGATGCTGGCCCATGTTGACTCCAATGTGTCCCACAGTTGGCACGATGTCAATTAGGTGATGGACTATTCTTGATACACACAGGAAACTGTTGAGCGGGAAAAACCCAGCAGCGTTGCAGTGCTTGACACACTCAAACTTCTTTAACCTGTCTCCTCCCCTTCATCTACGCTGATTGAAGTGGATTTAACAAGTGACAATAGGGGATCGTAGCTTTCACCTGGTCAGTCTGTCATGGAAAGAGCACGTGTTATTCATGTTTTGTACACTCGCATCCTATGTAGTTTCAAACATTTTTTTTTAAATTGCTAGATATTATTGCACTGTTGGAGCTAGAAACACAAGCATTTCGCTGCACCTTTGATACCATATTAAAATCTGTGTATGTGACCAATAAACTTAGATTTGATTTTGATTTGTAGTAATGCAAACAGTAGAGAGCCAGGGCTGTGATGGCAGTCAGTAGGAGGGCATACCACATCACCACATCACCATAGCTGGTCTCAATGTAGGAGAACTGGAGCGCCATCTGCCACTGAGCCCTGCAAGGAGAATACACATAATACACTACATATAGCCCTCACAGAGCATACATACAGACTTCCTATAGCCTTCACAGAGCATACATATGGACTTCATATAGCCTTCATAGACCATACATTAAGACTTCATATACCCTTCATAGACCATACATAAAGACTTCATATAGCCTTCATAGACCATACATAACTTCATATAGGATGTATTATGATGGAAGACTATAGCCTTCACATAGCATAACGATGTAACACAGATAATACCCTTCATACAACTGTCAAAATCACACTGATCAACGCAACTGTGCCATTATGTCCATCAGTCCAGGGTTACAAGCAGAACATTTGAAAAGGTCCCAGCATGTTTGTTCTTAACACTCAATGGAGAGTGAGGCAGCAGGGGGATTCTTACCTTGGTGCAGTTGATTGTGGACACAGCCAGTCTGTGAGGGTGTGTGATGTGTGTTAGAGATGACATCTGTGTGTGTTCCGTCTGACTCCGGCACAGCTCCATGTCAACTCGATGCGCACAGGGGCGGAAATCCCGGGGGGGACACGACCCCCCTATCCTGGGAAAAATATGATTTGTCCCCCCCAATATATCACTGAAACATAACTATGTAATTTAAATAATATTAATAATACGCAATGAAAGCAATTGTGCTGATTATAGACACTTAATAGCGTGTTTTTAAGTTTCAAAAGATTTGATCCACTGCCAGTTCCTTAGTTGGCAAGGTAACAGAGGGGTCGTATCCACTGTCTGAAAGGCACTCAATGAACGTAACTGACGTGAGGTTAATCCAGTCAATCGCGCACACACACTAGCTGAATATGCAGAGCTAGCGCGCAAATATTAACTATTAAGCTAGCTAGTACCTATTCCATTTATGTGGCCTCGTCAAAGAGGGAATCTTTGCTATCGTCAATTTATTCCAAGATCAGCATGCAGATGATGTAAGTTAGTGCTTCAAAGTCCCTGTGATAAGGTTAGCGATAAAGTCCAAACTGAACAGAACTACACTATCTTCTACCATTGTCTTAAATATATTTAATGGTCTCGTTGCAAAAGCTAAATTGTTGCAAGGGAACTTTTATTTATTTATTTTATTTCACCTTTATTTAACCCGGGAAACACCACTGAAACGGAATTGATGCTCGCTAGCTTTGCAAATTCAGCTATTGTTGGAAGCCAGCCAATATGAAACAAACTATTAAAATTACAAAAGGTTGCAGCATATGTTGTGTAAATGGTGAACTCATACAGCTGTCAACTCTTGTCATTTTAATCCGTTTCACATTTGCTAGCTACCTTTTAGATCGAAGCCCAAATAGAATGATAAAAGATAAGATGATAGAAGCCCATCTCCTACTGTAAATAACCTACACACTGTGTGTGTGTGTAGCCAGCCAGCCAGGTAGAAAAATGGCAGAAAAATAAAAGACGGACATCAGAGTATTTTTCAGTACACCAAAACGCAAAGTAAGAACCCTAGTAGCCTAATATCTCAAAGACTAGTTGATAAAATGTTCATAAGAAAGAAATGAAATTCTAATGGAAATGTTTCACAATGATGCCATTAGGCAGAGCAGGCAACAGATGGCACACAGACAGCAGAGTTGGGGACAGATATGCAGGGACAGACTGGCAGAGACAGGGAGTCTCAGGTAAGTTTGTTGAGTCTTTGTTTGGCAACATTATGAAAGGTTCTCCATTTTTTTGACTTGTAAAATAGGAACATAATTGGAAAATGCCATGGATACCCCCACTCTCAACTTAAACTGGTGACTGAACTAAGATTTGTTAAAGGCAATGGTATTGCTGTTGTGATTAGTTGTGTAGTTTTGGGTACCGGTAGTTAAGAGTACGGCAAACACCTTATTTCTTTGGTTCCTCAATATACATTTATCATATTACAATGTAGGCTATGTGTTACAGCACTACTTTTGGTGTCCCCCTCAGGAATTGCTCTTGAGAAAATGTCATGTAATTGTCCCCTCCAAAGTTGATATCAGATTTTCGCCCCTGGATGCGCACTGGTATCTGTGAGGCGGTTTCTCTGTCAACACAGCTCACTGGTTTGTCTGTCTGTTGCTGGTATGTCTGTCTGTTGCTGGTATGTGTGTCTGTTGCTGGTCTGTCTGCCTGTCACTGGTATGTGTGTTTGTCGCTGGTCTGTTTGCCTGTTGCTGGTATGTGTGTCTGTCACTGGTATCTGTGAGGCGGTTTCTCTGTCAACACAGCTCACTGGTTTGTCTGCCTGCTGCTGGTATGTGTGTCTGTCGCTGGTCTGTCTGCCTGTCGCTGGTATGTGTGTCTGTTGCTGGTATGTGTGTCTGTCGCTGGTATGTGTGTCTGTTGCTGGTCTGTCTGCCTGTCGCTGGTATGTGTGTCTGTCGCTGGGCTGTCTGCCTGTCGCTGGTATGTGTGTCTGTCGCTGGTCTGTCTGCCTGTCGCTGGTATGTGTGTCTGTTACTGGTCTGTCTGCCTGTCGCTGGTATGTGTGTCTGTCACTGGTCTGTCTGCCTGTCGCTGGTATGTGTGTCTGTCGCTAGTCTGGGAGGTAGTGTTGGTCGCCTTCCGGGTTCTCTGACACAAAGGGCTCTGTGTGTGTGTGTGTGTGTGTGTGTGTGTGTGTGTGTGTGTGTGTGTGTGTGTGTGTGTGTGTGTGTGTGTGTGTGTGTGTGTGTGTGTGTGTGTGTGTGTTTGTGTGTGTGTTTGTTTTTATGTGTGCGCACGTGCAAGTGAGTCTGTGTTCTAAATTACATGGAGCACCATGTCAGCATATTTCTCAGCTTGTGAGTGGATGAGTGAGTTAATGAGTGAGGGTTTATATGTGTGTTTTCATACGACTAAGGGAGTAGTTATTAGATTTCAGTGTCGTGCAGCCTGAGCCCTCCCCCTTTGACTGACACTGAGAATACTTCAAAAACAAGAAACATTGAAACGCCTGTGACTCCAATTAGTATATAATCAAGGCAGCCTGTCAGTCAGTCCATGGCTCTGTGATCACAGAAGTAGTTCACTTACCGGTAGAACAGACAGCACCATTGACAGAAAGTCTTGCCTGAGTGAAAGCCGAGGGAAGCCTGGTACAGAAATAACAATTTTCTTAGAAATGACGTGATAAAATGGTAATTACACTGTAACAATTTGTTTGGCAGAACTTATGTGTGTTACCCAAGCTGCAATGATGGACAGGCCATGTAAAATGACATCTATTTACTCTATGCAACCTATTTCTATGTCTTTGACGTCATCCTTCTCACTCGCCCTGGTGAAGGATGGCTCTAAGAATATCTCCCTGATGTCATCAGAATGGAATGTCAGGATCGTCCTGTAGATGCTACAATACGGAATGCTGCCATCATACTTATCTAAGGTGACTTTAAACGCCACACAACCAACTTACCATGGAATATCTCAGCTCAACATGAGGGCAGGAGAAGGCTAATAGCACTTGCCAGTTAAACACTGTGTGACACTAATATACCTCTGTTTACTTCTTTACTACTAATGAACTCTTGTTGAATGCATGTTATTCCTATGGTTAATACAGAGTACAGTAGCTTTTCTGAATGGTAACATGGCTGACTATACAGCACTATAAACAGAATATAAGGCAAAGACCTACCCTGTCAGTTCCTATCTGTAAATAGAGATCAAAGTAAAACAGTTTTATGTTCATAGTCAGACCGTAGCATGTTAACATACAGTCCAGCTGCATATGCAATTACCATGTAAATATTGCATGGTTTTAACTTCACTTGGTATAAAGAGGGAATCTTAAGTCACACCATCACATGTACTGTATGAAGAGGATGAAGTTGCCGCTTTGTGGTTGAAACATTATTAATACAAACTATAGGAGCATTTATTCTTAACAGCACAGAGGCATTTGTCACATTTAGCCTAGAACACAGTCAGCCCTGAGCTTCTAACAGCATCGGTAAATCACACGGTTCCAGCTCCTCCTATCAGTTTCCTTCTTTCTTTTACAGTGTGGTCTGGAATGTTGGCTGTACAGGGCTGGTGCTCTCTGGTGTTACACAACCTTCATGTCTCACACTCATCCCATACATATTTCTCCTATTAGCTACACTCGCCCAGAGAGAGGGAGGGGGAGAGAGGGAGAGGGGAAGAGGGCAGGAGGAGAGGAGGAGAGGGGGAGAGGGGGGAGGGAAGGAGAGATGAGAAGGAAGGAGAGAGGGGAGGGAAAGAAGGGAGGAGAGAGGGAGGGGGAGAGGGGAAGGAGGGAGGGAGAGAGGAGAGGGAAGGAGAGAGGGAGGGAGGGAAAGGTGGGGTGAGAGGGAAGGAGAGAGGGAGGGGGAGAGAAGGGAGAGAGAGGGAGTGAGACAGTTGGGTGAGGGAGAAGAGAGGAATTCGATATACAGTACCAGTCAAAAGTTTGAACACACCTACTCATTCAAGAGTTTTTTCTTAATTTTTTAAATATTTTCTACACTGTCGAAAAATAGTGAAGACATCAAAACTATGAAATAACACATATGGAATCATGTAGTAACCAAAAAAGTGTTAAACAAATCAAAATATATTTTAGATTTCTACAAAGTAGCCACCCTTTGCCTTGATGACTGCTTTACACACTCTTGGCATTCTCTCAACCAGCTTCATTTGGAATGCTTTGCCAACAGTCTTAAAGAAGTTTACAAAATAGCCTCCAATACCCTACTCAACAAGCTGGATGCAGTCTATCACAGTGCCATCCGTTTTGTCACCAAAGCCCCATATACAACCCACCACTGCGACCTGTATGCTCTCGTTGGCTGGCCTTCACTTCATAATCGTCGCCAAACACATTGGCTCCAGGTCATCTACAAGACCCTGCTAGGTAAAGTCCCCCCTTATCTCCGCTCACTGGTCACCATAGCAGCACCCACCTGTAGCACACGCTCCAGCAGGTATATCTCTCTGGTCACCCCTAAAGCCAACTCCTCCTTTGGTCGTCTCTCCTTCCAGTTCTCTGCTGCCAATGACTGGAACGAACTACAAAAATCTCTGAAACTGGAAACACTTATCTCCCTCACTAGCTTTAAGCACCAGCTGTCAGAGCAGCTCACAGATCACTGCACCTGTACATAGCCCATCTATAATTTAGCCCAAACTACTACCTCTTCCCCTACTGTATTTATTTATTTTATTTATTTTGCTCCTTTGCACCATATTATTTAGATTTGAACTTTGAACTTTCTTCAAACTACAAATCTACCATTCCAGTGTTTTTCTTGCTATACTTTATTTACTTTGCCACCATGGCATTTTTTTGCCTTTACCTCCCTTATCTCACATCATTTGCTCACATTGTATATAGTCTTATTTTTTTCTACTGTATTATTGACTGTATGTTGTTTACTCCATGTGTAACTCTGTGTTGTTGTATGTTGTCGAACTGCTTTGCTTTATCTTGGCCAGGTCGCAATTGTAAATGAGAACTTGTTCTCAACTTGCCTACCTGGTTAAATAAAGGTGAAATAAATAAATTAAATAAATAAATAAAAATATATGCTGAGCACTTGTTGGCTGCTTTTCCTTCACTCTGCGGTCCAACTCATCCCCAAACCATCTCAATTGGGTTGAGGTCGGGTGATAGTGGTCATCTGATGCAGCACTCCATCACTCTCCTTCTTGGTGAAATAGCCCTTACACAGCCTGGAGGTGTGTTTTGGGTCATTGTCCTGTTGAAAAACAAATGATAGTCCCACTAAGCGCAAACCAGATGGGATGGCGTATCGCTGCAGAATGCTGTGGTAGCCATGCTGGTTAAGTGTGCCTTGAATTCTAAATAAATCACTGACAGTGTCACAAGCAAGGCACCATTACACCACCTCCTCCATGCTTCACGGTGGAAACCACACGAGATCATCCGTTCACCTACTCTGCGTCTCACAAAGACACAGTGGTTGAAACCAAAAATCACAAGTTTGGAAAGATTTCCATTGGTCTAATGTCAATTGCTCGTGTTTCTTAGCACAAGAAAGTCTCTTCTTCTTATTGGTGTCCTTTAGTATTAGTTTCCTTGCAGCAATTCGACCATGACAGCCTGATTCACGCAGTCTCTGAACAGTTCATGTTGAGATGTCTTTTACTTGAACTCTGTGAAACATTTATTTGGGCTGCAATCAAAGGTGCAGTTAGCTCTATGAACTTATTCTCTGCAGCAGAGGTAACTCTGGGTCTTCCTTTCCTGTGGCGGTCCTCATGAGAGCCAGTTTCATCATAGTGCTTGATAGTTTTTATGACTGCACTTGAAGAAACTTTCAAAGTTCTTGACATTTTTTGGATTGACTGACCTTCATGTCTTAAAGTAATGATGGACTGTCATTTTTCTTAGCTTATTTGAGCTGTTCTTACTATAATATGGACTTGGCATTTTACCAAATAGGGCTATCTTCTGTATACCCTCCCTACCTTGTCACAACACAACTGATTGGCTCAAATGCATTAAGAAGGAATGAAATTCCACAAATTACCTTTTAACAAGGCACACCTGTTAATTGAAATGCATTCCAGGTAACTACCTCATGAAGCTGGTTGAGAGAATGCCAAGAGTGTGCAAAGCTGTCATCAAGGCAAAGAGTGGCTACTTTGAAGAATCTCCAATATAAAATATATTTTGATTTGTTTAACACTTTTTTGGTTAAAACATGATTCCATATGTGTTATTTCATAGTTTTGATGTCTTCACTACTTTTCTACAATGTAGAAAATAGTAAAAATTAAGAAAAACCCTTGAATGAGTAGGTGAGTCCAAACTTTTGACTGGTACTGTATGCTTTATGTGTGTTTTATATAAACACCAAGACAGAGATGCACGTGTTCGTGTAGAGAGAGAGAGGAGAGAACATACTGTACACAACCACATCAGAGACCCATATATTTTCCCCCAAAAATGATGTAGTTTATCTTCCGTCTTTTTCCTTCATTTGCATCTCATTTCACAATAAAAAACGAAAGAAACCGCCATACCATGAAAATGTAATAAAATAACAATACAAATAATATGTATATAGAATTATAGAATTATCAACAAACAGACATGAATAATAATAACAATACTATTAATCGTTAACATAATATGACACTTCTTAATTGCTGATCTCATGCATACTCACACACCACCCATCCGTTAGGAAAGAGAGGGCGATTACTAAAAATAGAACCAGGAGTTCAACCAGTTCACAATAAGCGCCTAGCTACATGCAATGACATAAAAGAGAGCCTCATGTACACATTCTTCCTGGCACAAGGTCATTTACACCAGACTGTACTGTATTATATTGCTGCTCCCACCTAGTATACTGTACAGGGCACAATACAAAACTGACTGGAGTTGAACAACATACGCTGTGATGCGCCCAGAGTCTGGGGCTATGGTATAGTACAGACAACACAGACTGTCACAGAGTCTGGGGCTATGGTATAGTACAGACAACACAGACTGTCACAGAGTCTGGGGCTATGGTATAGTATAGACAACACAGACTGTGAGCAACGTTTTCACTCCTCTCATCCATCTCTCCCTTTTTTCATCTGGTTTCTCAATCAGTTCATTTCTCCTCAGGTTCCTATGGTATGATGTGTGTCCAGTCTATGGTTTCATTTGACTCTTCCTTCATTGTTTTTAGTGCTTCCGTTTTGTTGTTTTCTTCTTCCTTTGCAGATATTTCTCTCCTTTCTTCCTCCTTTGGGTTTGTCATCCGTGGGCTTGTTCCCCCTCTCTTTTCCTCCCTTACAGGGTCTTGTCGCTTTCCTTCTTTAAGTGGCTGAGGAAGAGAGAAGAGACTGTATGAGACAGGGTCAGGGATGATGTGCACACACACACACACACACACACACACACACACACACACACACACACACACACACACACACACACACACACACACACACACACTCTCTCTCTCTCCCACACCTCCAGCTGACACAGTCTCCCCACACCCCACCCAACTCCCCTGGTCCCATTAGTAGGCTACCTGTAGTACTCGTCCTGGGTGAGGGAGTGGTGGTGGTGGATCCACTGCTGTTCCAGGGCCAGTCTCTGGATCTGCAGCTCTGCGCTCTGGGCCTGCTGCATGGCCTGGAGCTGGTGGGCCGCTGACATGGAACCTGTCAGAGAGGAGGGCTGGGGCAGCTCACGGAACGGAGCGCCTGGAGGGGGAAGGAAAAGGGAAGAGGAAAGGGAGAAGAGGAGAGACAGGTGAGAGGAGGAGTGGAGAAAAGGAGAGACAGGTGAGAGGAGGAGTGGAGAAAAGGAGAGACAGGTGAGAGGAGGAGTGGAAAAGAGGAGAGACAGATGAGAGGAGTGGAGAAGGGAGAGACAGGTGAGAGGAGGAGTGGAGAAGGAGATAGACAGATGAGAGGAGGAGTGGAGAAGAGGAGAGACAGGTGAGAGGAGGAGTGGAGAAGGAGATAGACAGGTGAGTGGAGAAGGAGATATACAGGTGAGAGGAGGAGTGGAGAAGAGGAGAGAGGTGAGAGGAGGAGTGGAGAAGGAGATATACAGGTGAGAGGAGGAGTGGAGAAGAGAGAGACAGGTGAGAGGAGGAGTGGAGAAGAGAGAGACAGGTGAGAGAAGGAGTGGAGAAGGGAGAGACAGGTGAGAGGAGGAGTGGAGAAGGAGATAGACAGATGAGAGGAGGAGTGGAAAAGAGGAGAGACAGATGAGAGGAGGAGTGGAAAAGAGGAGAGACAGATGAGAGGAGGAGTGGAGAAGGGAGAGACAGGTGAGAGGAGGAGTGGAGAAGGGAGAGACAGGTGAGAGGAGGAGTGGAGAAGGAGATAGACAGATGAGAGGAGGAGTGGAGAAGAGGAGAGACAGGTGAGAGGAGGAGTGGAGAAGGAGATAGACAGGTGAGTGGAGAAGGAGATATACAGGTGAGAGGAGGAGTGGAGAAGAGGAGAGAGGTGAGAGGAGGAGTGGAGAAGGAGATATACAGGTGAGAGGAGGAGTGGAGAAGAGAGAGACAGGTGAGAGGAGGAGTGGAGAAGAGAGAGACAGGTGAGAGAAGGAGTGGAGAAAGGAGAGACAGGTGGGGTAGACAGTGACAGAAAGATAGTTACAGTAGGCATGATATTCATGATACAACACAGACAGACAGAAAAATAAACAAACAGACTGAAAAAACAAGCCTTTCCTCACCGAAGAGCTGTTGTCGTAGCACCTCGCTTTCAGTGAGGGGGTGTGCCAGGATGGGGGTGCCCAGCGTTGCCCCTGGGTAGGGCAGGCGGGCCAGGGGAGACCCCGACGCCAACGGGTCCATCAGGGGGTGCACCCCGCCCGCCGCTAGGGGCCAATGATGTAACAGGAAACACAAGGAGATATTTAATAAGAGTCACAGCATCAACTACCACGTTAACATCAACATCTGTAACAGACAGGATGAGCTTTCTCAGGCCCAGCTCAAAAGAGCACTAAATAGTAGTGTGTAGATCATAGTACAAGATCACAACTGTGGTAGTGTTAGCAGCAGTGGGTACCTGTGTCTTGCTGGTGCAGGTGCAGGTGGGAGTGGATGTGTGAGTGCTGGTGATGATGAGGCGTGACGTTCAACATCTGAAGACGCCCCGGAATCTCTCCTCCTCCTGTTCCTCCTCCGCCACTTCCACCACTTCCTCCACTTCCATTGCTTCCCCCTCTTTCTCTTTCTCTCTCTCGCTCCCTCTCCCTCTCTCGTCCCCTCTCTCCACCGGCTGGCAGCCCCGCTCTGTCTCGCTCTCTTTCTCTCTCCCTCTCTCCACTCCTCTCTCTCTCAGAGGTGGTGGGGGAGCGAGTGGGAGGGGGGTAGGTCTCGGAAGGGGCGGTCACCGAGGCGGGGGCAGGTGGGGGGTGAGATGGGGGGAGGGAGCTGGGAAAGGAGTGCGGTGCGGGGTGATGGAGGGATGAAACAGGGTTGGAGGAGGGTGGAGGAGGAGCGGGCAGAGGTGCAGCTGCGGGGGCCGGGGGTGGAGGGGCTGGTGCAGGTGCAGGGTGAGAGGGGAGCGAGGGAGGAAGCAGGGAGAAGGGGGGAGGGTTGGAGAGGGACTGAGGGGCGGGAGGAGGGTTAGGGAGGCGACTCACTGGGGCTAACGCTGGGTTCTGGAGGGGCGGTGGTGGGGGTGGAGGAGCCTGGGGAGGGGGGGTGCCGTAAATGGACACCTCACCTCCACCCCCTCCCCCCAGCAGTAGGGAGTGAGCATGTGCATGAGCGTGAGCGTGGGCATGCGAGTGGGAGTGGGCGAGGGCGAGAGCCGTAGGATCTCCCAAGGAGCCCGGCTGGTACACCCTGTCCTCACTCTTAAACTCAAACCCCGGCTTCATGCGCTCACGGTGGGCTGCCACTGCATGGGGAAACCCCATCCCCCCTAACCCTGCACCCCCCATCCCCCCATGTCCTCCTCCATGCCCCCCTGGCCCTCCCTCCATACTGCCCCCATAGAGGAAACCCAAGATGGCTGCCGCTGTGGCTGCATCAGCAGGCATGTGATGTGGGTGGGCCAGAGCATGGTTCTGGAACTGGGGGAGGAAGAAGGAGGGGTGGACATGGGGGTGGCCATGAGGGTGGCCATGATGGTGGACATGCGGGTGTTGGTGTTGGCGACTAGCCCCGAGGGGGGACATAGCGTGGGGCCGGGCATACTCGCTCAGGGTCCGCAGTGCGGGGGTGTCAGGGCCCAGGTACGGCCCTCCTAACCCGATCCCCAGAGCCCCCTGTGGGCCAACCACCGTTGAACCCCCCATTGATTGCATGAGGAGGGAGTGTGGGATGTGTTGAGAGAGGGAGGGGTGGAGGTGGGAGGGGTGGAGGTGAGCGTGGGGGTGTGGGTGGGAGTGGTGCTGCTGGGGGTGAGGTTGAGGGTGAGACCCAGGGTTAGAAGAGGAGTTAGGGTCGAGGAGGATGGAGGAGGAGGAGGGGAAGAAGAGAGAGGATCCCTGGCGTTGTATATTTGCATTGTTATTGTCCTTCTGTTGCTGCAGAGAGAGAGGGAGCATTTAAAGAGACAAAAAGGAGAAGGAAATTGAGCATTGTGTCCCCCTCCCTCCCTCCCTCCCTCATCGCCTCCCCCCCTGCCCTATTATACTCACTTGTAGATGCCTCTCCAGGTCCCGCTCCCTCTCTCTCTCCCTCTCTCGTTCCCGCTCCTTCTCCCTCAGGTCTCTGGCCCTCTGCTCCACCTCTCTCCGGGCTCTCTCGATCACCTCGTTCCTCTTCTTCCACAGTTTGGAGCCGTCCAGGGGGACGAAGAGAACGTCGCTGCGGGCGCAGGAGTTTCCACTGCCCCGATCTAGAACCCTGTGGAACCTAGAACCACATCAGCAAAATATAACCAATTTATGCATCGGATTTTATTCCCATATGATGATACTATCTTTATTATCTGGCAATGTCTTCTGTGATAGGTGTTGTTGTCTTTGATATACTGGCGGCAGGTAGCCTAGTGGTTAGAGTGTTGGGCCAGTAACCAAAAGGTCGCTGGATCGAATCCCCGAGCTGACAAGGTAAAAATCTGTCATTCTGCTCCTGAACAAAGCAGTTAACCCACTGTGCCGTGTATGTCAATTATGGATTAAATGCGGAAGACACATTTCAGTTGAATGCATTCAGTTGTACAACTGACTAGGTATCTCCCTATCTACAAAACATATTCTATGATAGGTGTTGTTTTCTTGATATACTGTAGGCCTATCGACAAAACATCTTCTGTGACAGGAATACATTTCTCAGCCCCTTTATCTAGAAATAATAGCTGACATATTATGATAAGTGCCAGTGACAAAAACAGAGATAAAACCACATAAATCAGTTGTTAGAACTTGTTGTTAGAGTGACATATGATGGAGCCCTTCTGTTGCTATGACGCCTATCCCATCTCACCGTGCTGATTGGCTGGCGTGGATCGGAATGTCCACCGGCTTGGGCTCAGGGGAGGGGCTTCTCAAAACAGGAGGTGGGCTTTCACTCTCCTCCCTCTCCTCTATTGGTTCCTCCTTGATGACAGGTGGGGGAGGTGGACCTGTGGACGAATCAGAATGCCCATCTCTAGGAAGTGAGGAGCTACAGCCAGGGGCCGAAGTGCCATTGTTGTTGCCGGGGTTACTAAGAGGTGGGGGTCCTTTTGAGGCGTTTTGAGGTGAGAGGGACTGAGAGAGAGAGTTGGTATGGCTGCTGCCACTGCTACTGTTACTATTGCTGTTAGTCGGGACCAGGTTGTTCCCACTGTTCCCATTGGGGTGGTAGGGGCCGCTGAAGGGGGCGTGGCTGTTCAAAGTGCTGTGAAAAGGTGAGGGCCGACAGCCAGGTGACACACCTGAACCAGGAAGTGACATGTTAGCCCCGGAGGAGGAGCCTGGCGGGTAGGAAGGAAACCCTCCCATCTGATTGGTCGAGGGGCTTAATAATGGAGAGAGGGGTGTTGCAGGAGTCTGATTGGAGGAAGAATAATTTCCCGGACGAACGTGATTGGGTCCCAGGCCGGAGGGGGGTTGGGGCTGAGCGAGGGAGGATTGGGGAGGGGGGAGAGGGGGAGGAGGTGGAGGAGGAGGGTAAGGAGCATTCGGAGGGTGTCCATGAGGAGTAGAGGAGGAAGAGGAGGGAGAAAGGGACGGGGTTTGGGGGGGACCGCCACGGTTTTGGTAGAGAGACGACTCTCGCTGGTTGGTGTCCCTCTCTCGGTCCCTGTCTCTGGGCTGCTGGGCTGGAAAGTGGGGGTGGGGCAGGTGGGGGATCTGAGGTCCACCTGGGTAGTCTCGGCCCAGGTTTGGAGTCATTCCGGGAGGGCTGGGGTACTCACGGACCGGGCCAGTGGAGGGTGGGCCACCAGGGGGATAGTCCTTGGCCCCAGGAGGGTACTCTCTGTGGAAGTGTTCTGGTCCAGAGGGGGGACTGTGCCTTGTCTGTGCCTGGTCCATCGATGGGGGGTAGTCTCGTTTGGAGGCGCTTTGAGGATGTGGGTGGGGGGGTAGGGTAGGGTGGCTGGGGTTGTTTTGGGGTGAGGAAGGGGGGTCGCGGTTTAGCATGGGGGCTGCAGGTAACCCACTGGTCGAGCTTGGGGGGTTTCCTAGAGGGAGGGGGTTATTATTGGGGTTACCATTGCCTCCCACCTCTCTCATCTGACCCCCAAACTCGCCCCACCGCCCCCGCTCTTTGTCTCTGGGGTGCCCCCTTCCTCCCCCAGCACCGGTGGGTCCAAACTCTCTGTTCTGATTCTCATTACGATTCAGTAAAGGGAACCCACTTCCTCCTACATCCCTCTCTCCCTCCCTCTCCCTCTCTCTATCCCTTTCTCTTTCTCTGAACCCCCCTTGTCCAAATTCTCTTCCCCCAGGACCCATGGGGGGGTCTCTCACAGAGCCCTGAGGTCCCAGGCCTGGGTACTCCCGGTTCTGACCCCCAAACTCCCTCCCTTGGACCCCATTAGGACCCCCCATCCCACCAGAAGTGCTGCTGTTACCACCACTACTAGCTGAGAAATCTCTACCTATCTCCCTCCCCCCATACTCCACCCTCACTCCCCCCCTCTCCCTCTCGCCGGCCGCCCCCCTCTCCCTTTCCCCTCCCCCGGAAGCGTACCTGGGGAGGTACTCCTTGTGGGGGTGGGGGAGGTAAGGGGGGTGGGAGGAGGATGAATGACGGGAGGAAGGGGGGTTGTAGACGGATGGCAGTTGCTGCTGCTGCACTGGGGGTTGGTGCTGCGGCTGGTGAGCGTGGTGGTTACCAGAGTAACGGGTGTAGCCCCAGCTCCCCTGGCAACCGGTTGCTGTGCCTCCCTGCCATCCGGTGGGGCTGTAGTGGTGGGGGTGGGGCGGGGGCTGGGAGGGGGGTAAGGGGCTGGTTTGGGGTAACAGAGAGGGAGGACCCGTCTTGTTGTCCATCAGTTTCTCACCTTTCTCCATTTTCTCTCTCTCTACCTTGACTTCTGAGGGTAGGTTCTGCCCCCCTAGTTCTAAGGGTTTCAGCGCTGGTGGAGGAGGAAGGGGCGGTGGAGGGGGGTGTGGAATGTTGGGGTTGCCGTGGGGATAGTCTCCCCCGGCGACAGTTGCCTTGGTCACGCACTGCGCTTTAGCTTTGGAGTTCATTCGATTGCCACTGTGCACAGTGTCAGCGCTGGCCGGTCCATACTCCATCTTGCTCACCAGCTTTGAGTCCTGTGAGAAATAGGACTTCCTGCCACTATTGCTGTCATTGGCTGAATCCCCTGCTCCGCTGAGAGAGGGAACAGGAGCAGAGGAAGAGATGGAGGAGGATGGCAGCTTCAGAGAAGGGCTGTCCTCCATTCCTCCATCCTTCCTTTCTCCATCTCCGCAAGACTCATCCCCTCTCCCCTCTCTGGCTGCTCTCCTTTCCTCTCCTCCTGTCTTCCCCACTCCTCCCTCTTTCCTTTTCTCCCGTTCCCCCTCTCCTTGCTTTGGTGAGTCTGGACCATCAGAGTCAGAGTCTAAACTGGCTGGAGGGGAGGCAGAGAGACTCGGGGAGGAAGATCGATTGTCCTGGTCGATGTCCCGCCCACTGCTCAGACTATTGGCCAAGCTCCCTACAACTGAGCTCCTGCTGCCCTGGGATTGGCCATCCTCGTTGTCACTGTCACGTGACTGTCTGGGAGCCGAGGGTGGGGGCGGTATAGTGGGGGGAGTACTGTCAGTTGAATGAGTTGAAGTCGGTGGGTTGGTGGCAGAGGAAGAATCCTGATGACATAAGGTGAATATGAGGAAAATATATATTAATTAAATGTTGACATTTTAACATCCTAATTCAACCTAGTGGTGCAGTTCAACATCACGTTACACTAACCTGGACTTTCTGCCTCTTTGGTGGAGGCACAAGTTCCTCCCCTTCACTCTCTGACGAATCATGGCCTTGCGATCTGTGATTGAAGCGACTGACAGCCAATTCCTCGCCAGCAGCTCTTTGCTACGATACAGAATATGCCATGTATATCATTTTTTTAAGTAAGAAAGACAAACGCACAGAGAGATAACACTGCAGGTAAAGCAGTATAAAATACACCACATTGGCACTACAATTGTACATATAAGGCAATCGTGGTGGTGATGACTCATACAGGTACGCACACACATGGCTTCATTAAGGCTTACATGTAGATCAATATCTAATAACTGACAGCCTCTTCTCTCACTCACTCACACACACACTCACACACACACACACACACTCCACTCTTGTACAGTCGTGGCCAAAAGTTTTGAGAATGAAAACAAATACAAATTTTCACAAAGTCTGCTGCCTCAGTTTGTATGATGGCAATTTGCATATACTCCAGAATGTTATGAAGAGTGATCAGATGAATTGCAATTAATTGCAAAGTCCCTCTTTGCCATGTAAATGAACTGAATCCCCCAAAAAACATTTCCACTGCATTTCAGCCCTGCCACAAAAGGAATAGCTGACATCATGTCAGTGATTCTCTCGTTAACACAGGTGTGTGTTGACGAAGACAAGGCTGGAGATCACTCGATCATGCTGATAGAGTTCAAATAACAGACTGGAAGCTTCAAAAGGAGGGTGGTGCTTGGAATCATTGTTCTTCCTCTTTCAACCATGGTTACCTGCAAGGAAACAGGTGCCGTCATCATTGCTTTGCACAAAAAGGGCTTCACAGGCAAGGATACTGCTGCCAGTAAGATTGCACCTAAATCAACCATTTATCGGATCATCAAGAACTTCAAGGAGAGCGGTTCAATTGTTGTGAAGAAGACTTCAGGGTGCCCAAGAAAGTCCAGCAAGCGCCAGGACCATCTCCTAAAGTTGATTCAGCTGCGGGATCGGGGCACCACCAGTACAGAGCTTGCTCAGGAATGGCAGCAGGCAGGTGTGAGTGCATCTGCACGCACAGTGAGGCGAAGACTTTTCGAGGATGGCCTGGTGTCAAGAAGGGCAGCAAAGAAGCCACTTCTCTCCAGGAAAAACACCAGGGACAGACTGATATTCTGCAAAAGGTACAGGGATTGGACTGCTGAGGACTGGGGTAAAGTCATTTTCTCTGATGAATCCCCTTTCCGATTGTTTGGGGCATCTGGAAAAAAGTTTGTCCGGAGAAGACAAGGTGAGCGCTACCATCAGTCCTGTGTCATGCCAACAGTAAAGCATCCTGAGACCATTCATGTGTGGGGTTGCTTCTCAGCCAAGGGAGTGGGCTCACTCACAATTTTGCCTAAGAACACAGCCATGAATAAGGAATGGTACCAACACATCCTCCGAGAGAAACTTCTCCAAACCATCCAGGAACAGTTTGGTGATGAACAATGCCTTTTCCAGCATGATGGAGCACCTTGCCATAAGGAAAAAGTGATAACTAAGTGGCTCGTGGAACAAAACATCAATATTTTGGGTCCATGGCCAGGAAACTCCCCAGACCTTAATCCCATTGAGAACTTGTGGTCAATCCTCAAGAGGCGGGTGGACAAACAAAAACCCACAAATTCTGACAAACTCCAAGCATTGATTATGCAAGAATGGGCTGCCATCAGTCAGGATGTGGCCCAGAAGTTAATTGACAGCATGCCAGGGCAGATTGCAGAGGTCTTGAAAAAGAAGGGTCAACACTGCAAATATTGACTCTTTGCATCAACTTCATGTAATTGTCAATAAAAGCCTTTGACACGTATAAAATGCTTATAATTATACTTCAGTATTCCATAGTAACATCTGACAAAAATATCTATAGACACTGAGGCAGCAGACTTTGTGAAAATTAATATTTGTATCATTCTCAAAACTTTTGGCCACAACTGTACAGCTAACCTTGTGGGGCCACACAATTCAGTAACCTTCAAAATCCTATTTTCCCTAAACCCTGACCCGTACTCTTACCCTACCCTTAACCCTAACCTTAACCCAAAAACCTAACCTTAACCCTAAACCTAGCTCCTAACCCTTAACGTAATTCTAACCCTAACAATAATTCTAACCTTAACCCTAAACCCCCTAGAAATAGCATTTGTCCTCAGTTGGTCCCCAGAAGAATAGTTAAACACATCCACACACACACACACACTTTCCTATAGACAAATATAGATGGAAAGACCACATGACAAACAAAGCCATAAGGAGACAGAGACTGCCATTACTAGAGACGGAGAGGGTCAACATAACAAGAGTTACTTAGGGAGAACACGGGAAAGAACAGACATAAAACATGATAGGCTCTCACCGTCTGCCTGTCGTTTCGTTCTGCACGAGAAGGGCTGGGATGCGGGCGTCTACCCCTCCTCTCCTCGTTGCTTCCCCCCCGCCTCCGCCCACTGCGCATTGGCATCTGAACCGCCAGGGGTGGAAGGGGCAAGAAGGAGGCGGAGAAGAGGAGAGAGGAGGAACAAATGAAGAGAGAGAAGGGGAAATGTGGTATGAAGGGGGTAAAAGGGGTAGAGGTGGGTAAAGGGGGTAGAGGTGGGTAAAGATGGGTAGAGGGAGGTAAAGGGGTGTTGAGGGGTGTAGAGGGAGGTAAAGGGGTCAAAACAATAAGTAAAGAGAACAGTAGAGGACAAAACCAAGGAGGAGGAGGGGAGAGGGGGAAAGAAAAAAGTGAGGGATAGAGGGGGCAGAAAGGAGGGGAGAGGGGATCAGGGAAGGGTAAGGGGGAACGAAGGATGATGAAATATGGAGGGGGCAGGAATGAGGGAGAAAGGAGAGAGGATCAGTGATGGGTGGGGGTGGGTAAGAGCATGAGGAGGGAAAGGAGAGAGGATCAGTGATGGGTGGGGGTGGGTAAGAGCATGAGGAGGGAAAGGAGAGAGGATCAGTGATGGGTGGGGGTGGGTAAGAGCATGAGGAGGGAAAGGAGAGAGGATCAGTGATGGGTGGGGGTGGGTAAGAGCATGAGGAGGGAAAGGAGAGAGGATCAGTGATGGGTGGGGGTGGGTAAGAGCATGAGGAGGGAAAGGAGAGAGGATCAGTGATGGGTGGGGGTGGGTAAGAGCATGAGGAGGGAAAGGAGAGAGGATCAGTGATGGGTGGAGGTGGGTAAGAGCATGAGGAGGGAAAGGAGAGAGGATCAGTGATGGGTGGGGGTGGGTAAGAGCATGAGGAGGGAAAGGAGAGAGGATCAGTGATGGGTGGGGGTGGGTAAGAGCATGAGGAGGGAAAGGAGAGAGGATCAGTGATGGGTGGGGGTGGGTAAGAGCATGAGGAGGGAAAGGAGAGAGGATCAGTGATGGGTGGGGGGTGGGTAAGAGCATGAGGAGGGAAAGGAGAGAGGATCAGTGATGGGTGGGGGTGGGTAAGAGCATGAGGAGGGAAAGGAGAGAGAAGAGGAATTGGGAGGGTAGAAAGCGGAAAGAACGAGGAGGTGAGAAGAGAACAGAGAGAGGAATAATTATGACATCAATGCCCACACAGAATACACACACAGAATATACACACAGAATATACACACAGAATATACACACCGAATATACACACAGAATATCTTAACTTCAAAAGTCTTATTCATCTTAAATGATGTCAAATATAACATCACAATCCATCTCTGTGCAATATAATACAACATATTAACAATAAACACATCTGCAATCTGACCCACACATGCACACTCAGCTACACAGCTGAACAAGGTTGAGATGAAGGAAGCCATTGAAACACTTCATACCGATTCTTTGTGAGTTCGAGTTTTCATCGTTACTCCTTTATGATGTCCACCCCTCCCCACAGGCCATAGCGGTGAATGAAGTGGTGTCCTTGTCTTTCTCTGTAGGACTGAAAATCACCTCACCACCATCTGAGCTTCTACAACCTGGAAGAAACACCACAATGATGAATTCTCTACCTAACCAGGCCAGTCCCATTGAATTAGGTAGCATCAGAAAACCCCATACAAATAAAATACAACGATACAACAACCATAAAACAACACATTACTTTACAGGACACATTACAGTGCACCATCAATCATAATAACAAATGCTGTACACATATTGAAGGATAAATATTGAACAATCAATATCGAACAATAACATCAACATTACAACTACAGTTCTAGGGATTTCATTGCAATGGTGGACTGATTAACTAGGCATGGCGTTGAGTGCAGGTACAAGTCGAGGATCCTCAACACAGCGATGCTACAGGAAAACCGATATCTGACTCATATCACACTTCAATACTGAATGGATGAATTGATGAGTAATAAACTGCAGTTCAGTTCATTCAGAAGAATCATGGTTAAAGGTCAACTCCACCCGAAAACGATATTTTGGTATTTGTTTCATCAGTCCATTGTTGATATAGTCCCATTTTGTTTCATACCGCCAATTCAACAATGGACTACTGAAAAAAATACCAAAATATAGTTTTGGGTGGAGTTTTCCTTTAAGGACATGGAATCTGTACACAGATGTATAGATACTGTTGTGTATGACAATAAACACATTTGGAAGAAAATATTGTGTGCACAGATTATTCCCTTATGCTGATGAACATTGGATACTGTACTGCACCTTCCCAAAGCAATTGGATGCATGTATGTGTTCTAGTCTTTATCAGCCTATCAGAATCCACTAAGGTGTTGTTTAAACCTGGGTCAGAAAGAGTTTAAGCTGTTATAGCCATCTCCGGGGCTATACCAGAGCCACATTAGCCCCTTACCTACCCTACAGGAGCCCAGCCCCACACCCAAACCTGCATGGGGTTAAAAAGAGCCCAGCCCCAGACCCAAACCTGCACAGGGTTAAAAAGAGCCCAGCCCCAGACCCAAACCTGCACGGGGTTAAAAAGAGCCCAGCCCCACACCCAAACCTGCATGGGGTTAAAAAGAGCCCAGCCCCACACCCAAACCTGCATGGGGTTAAAAAGAGCCCAGCCCCAGACCCAAACCTGCATGGGGTTAAAAAGAGCCCAGCCCCAGACCCAAACCTGCACGGGGTTAAAAAGAGCCCAGCCCCAAACCTGCATGGGGTTAAAAAGAGCCCAGACCCAAACCTGCATGGGGTTAACAGTCTGATAATTCATTCAAACATAGATCTAGGGCTGGGAATTGCCAGGGACCTCACTATACAATATTATCATGATACTTATGTGCCAATACAATATGTATTGGGATTCTCACAATTCTATGTTTTGTGTATTGATACTGTGATTTTATTGCGATTTGATGTTCAGAAAATATTGCTCACCATATCTCTACTGCAAAGAGACAAGAGAGCATGAGAAAACGACTTTTGACCCGTCATGGGAAAATAATATTGCAATATTGTCAAAACGATGTGATACAATATATCATCAAAAATAATATCCCAATATGTAACTGATTTCCCCCCCATCACTAATAGATACAGGTAATTGACCATGACATGCAACATATATGTCCAACTCATTCACCCATTCATTCATTAGGGTAGTAGACTATGAAATATGACACAGGTTTTACACGTCCAACTCATTCACCCCTTCATTCATTAGGGTAGTAGACTATGAAATATGACACAGGTTTTACACGTCCAACTCATTCACCCCTTCATTCATTAGGGTAGTAGACTATGAAATATGACACAGGTTTTACACGTCCAACTCATTCACCCCTTCATTCATTAGGGTAGTAGACTATGAAATATGACACAGGTTTTACACGTCCAACTCATTCACCCCTTCATTCATTAGGGTAGTAGACTATGAAATATGACACAGGTTTTACACGTCCAACTCATTCACCCCTTCATTCATTAGGGTAGTAGACTATGAAATATGACACAGGTTTTACACGTCCAACTCATTCACCCCTTCATTCATTAGGGTAGTAGACTATGAAATATGACACAGGTTTTACAAGTCCAACTCATTCACCCCTTCATTCATTAGGGTAGTAGACTATGAAATATGACACAGGTTTTACAAGTCCAACTCATTCACCCCTTCATTCATTAGGGTAGTAGACTATGAAATATGACACAGGTTTTACACGTCCAACTCATTCACCCCTTCATTCATTAGGGTAGTAGACTATGAAATATGACACAGGTTTTACAAGTCCAACTCATTCACCCCTTCATTCATTAGGGTAGTAGACTATGAAATATGACACAGGTTTTACATGTCCAACTCATTCACCCCTTCATTCATTAGGGTAGTAGACTATGAAATATGACACAGGTTTTACATGTCCAACTCATTCACCCATTCACCCAGTCAAGCTCATGTATACTGAATGAGGGTATAAATAGTGACACACTGGGTGAAATGAAGGGATATATTTATCCAGGTAGTTAGCACTGCCAATGGAGGCCCTTGTGTTCAACCCATCGAGCAGTAAACACACCGATTCAGTGTGTGTGTGTGTGTGTGTGTGTGTGTGTGTTTGAATTATCACAGGTACAGTAAATCTGATGGTGGCACCACTACTATATATATTAATTATTAGTGCATACGGCATATGTTGACTTATTCATACACTCACACACTGTATACTAACAGTTACAGCTGTTAGTTACAGATTCACACACACACACACACAGTGTATAGTAGTGTATAGTCACTTGGCATGAATTCAACATCGGCGAGTGTGTGTCACCAACTGGCTTTGAACCTGGACTAAGCTCCACAAGACTGTGTTATCCTGCTGAGCTAAAGCCTAGGCATTAGGCCTAGGAGAGCGAACACAAGTCCAAGTCTCAGACTAGGCTACTGGTCAGTCATCAAGCTATCTTGGTTCACAGAACCACCTCCTTTACATGTGCAATGTGCATAGCGCTATAGTGACTTTTCCCATAGACTTGTTGTCTACTATATTGCAGTAGTTAAAGAATTCACAATTCCACACACACTCAATGATAAACATTGAGCCATCACTTGTGCTATAGAATCAATATTTGGGGAGTGTAGGCCTATGGGCCCAATGTAAAGCAGAGGAGGGAGTCTATGGATCCCAATGACACACAGATACTGTATACAGTCAGTGTATATCTTAGTCACAGGTGGCTGGGCTGCTACTATTCATGGATTCATTTGCTGGTCCCTGGCTGTGGTCCATCAACACTAAAAGCAAACACAGCATTTACCATAGCTTATAATAATCACACAATGTACAGCAATGGTCAAACACAGACACACACATATGTGCACATGAACTGTTTCTCTCTCACACACATGAATGCATTAAAATGAAATATGTGATGCATCGCAGCCCGTGTAAGTATGCAGTTACACAGCTCACATCACCGACAGACACCGACAAGCAGGCACCGACAAGCAGGCACCGCAACGGTTCTCTTTCTTTCTTCTCCCGCTACTGTTATTGATACACATGCAGATGCGCGACCGGCTCTGCTATTCTGTACAACAAGCGAGCTACATCAGAATAGACTAGACCGACGATGTAGACGCTATGTGTAATAGCACATATTGACTAACACTGATAATGCAGAATAGAATGGGTCCTGTGTCTATGCCTGTTGTGTTTCTCCCATAGCGTACTGGTTTTTTTTCTTCATGTCTTGAAAAAATAATTCGGAATAGAATGGCGAATGGCATTCTTCACCGAGACGCCTTTTATCGTTGGAATGTGAGTGCGTCTGTTGTGCGTTGTAACCTAACACACATTTTACCCGGGCATGAATTACACATAACGCATGATCGTTAACGCACAAAGAAAGGGGAGGGAAGACACAAACGTGGCCAACAAGAATAGCAAAAATATATAAGCATCCATTTTCCCTTCTCCTTACCTATGATATCCAGCGATGCGTGTCCCCTTTCACTCTCCCTTTCTTTAACCGTCTCTCTCGGTTTATACTGTACGTTGACATGCACACATAGGAGCAGCACGCGCACCTATAAACAGAGGCTGCTGGATCATATTGCAACGGTTCCGCAAATAATGCAGAATTTTCTCTCTCCTTCCCAAATCGTTGCAGGAAAAAACGGGGTGCCGCTGAAGACTGTATTGATGCGTACGTTTGCCTCTTCCCCACCCCCTTCTCTTTCTCCCCCTTCCTCCGTCAAGACGACTTGCACTTTTTGCCGTCGGTAGTCACAAAATCTACTGAGGGCGAGCAAGGGATGCACTTCGAGGAAGAGAAAGAGAGGGAGAGGGCGTGATTTGCATATTCTTAAGGAATGGGGGAGCAAGAAGAAAGGGAGGCAGGGAGAACGAAGAGGCGCAGAGAGGGCCAACACTCAGAGGGAGGGGAGGGAAGGAGAGAAGTCCCTTTTTCAGTTTTCTCATCCCCCACTCCAATGTAGGATCACCTTAACTGTGCATTCGCCTACTATAGGCTACTTTTCCACCTTTTAACTGTGCATTAGCCCACTATAGGCTACTTTGCATGGATCCTTTATACACACAATTTCTAAACTTACAGAATCTTACCTTTTCTCCCTTTGTTCTAAAACTTCTCCCCATCATTGTATTGATAGGCACATGGCTACAGCATGCAGCCCAACGTGTAGTCAAACAGCATCGAACTGCATCATGCCATTATAGCCTAGATAATAGTGCATTCTCAAAGTTTCCGTGTCCTTGCTATTCATGCCTAGAACGGGGTTCTTCTTTGAGTGTATAAACCTTTCCCCTAAAACCTAGGCCTACCCCGTTTCTTCTCCTTCCACCTCTCTCTCCCTCTCCCTCTCCCTCTCTCGGTCTACCTCTCTCTTTTACTCTGCACAGTGTCGGGGGAGCTACAGTGTGTCCAGTCAAGCGGTTCTGCAAACCACCTCCCTACTCTCTCCTTTCGTTTTTTCTTCCCCCCTTCACACAGCCCCCTGTCCCGTCTCCTATTGTGTAGTAACCATAGTAACCATGTGGAGGAGCGATCTACTGCGCTTGCGCGCCTTTTACCTTCACATAAAAAGGCCACGTCTCGCGCTCCCTCTGCTGCTACATTTAGAACATGCAATGGATATACCTGCAACAATTTATATAACAATGTAGTTACAGTTGATACATTGTTAATGTGATGCAGCTTGTCACTGCATACAGTGCGCATTACACATGTCAGCCACGCCAGGGGCTTATTTCGGAGGATGCAATTTTACAGAGCTTTCAGATATTGAACAAAATTATATATTTAATTAAGAATGGGTAAATGTGGCAGCCCAATGCATTTCTACCTGCAAAGTTCTAAACCTTCCATCCCATTGAATGTGCCCCATGTAAAAGTAGTGACATAGAGAAGATGCAGTAGCCAATATAGCCAGCCTAAAGTGGAGCTTTCATTTGAATGATTAAAACAATATACATATATCCTCTATTCTCACCTCATTTGCTCACTTTGTATATAGACTTATTTTTCTACTATATTATTGACTGTATGTTTGTTTTACTCCATGTGTAACTCTGTGTTGTTGTATGTGTCAAACTGCTTTGCTTCATCTTGGCCAGGTCGCAATTGTAAATGAGAACTTGTTCTCAACTTGCCTACCTGGTTAAATAAAGGTGAAATCAATTAAACATTTTAAAAATATATCCCATACAAAACACGCAGACACAATTGTGGCGGATGTTTACATCATAAGTGTTCATATCTTTATTGATTGGAGGGTTTCTGTGGTAAGCCTTTACATGTAGGTGTTAACAGACAATTATGTGGCAGGCTTTTAGATGAAGTGGTAACTGAAAGGTTGCCTAACATGGAAGGACGGGAGGAAAGGGGAAGGTTTGGGCAATTGAGGAAATTGAGATGAGAAAACTCTTTGAGGTAAAGGGGAGGAGAAAAGAGAGGGATGAAAAATAAAGTCTTATTCAGTCTGTCTGTCTCTCTGTCCTTCCAAACATATGTCTGTCTGACCTATCTGTCTGAAGGATTCATTGTAGGTAGTTATGTATATCTGTCTGTGGACATCTGTCAGTCCGTCTGTGCCCTGCAGTAATGTGTGTCTGTGATTCTGTGTCAGTGTCCGTCAGCCCAGAGGAGTCTTAGAGGGCGGCGGGGTTCCGGAAGTTGTGCCCTGCGAAGCGAGCCTGGTCCCCTAACTCCTCCTCAATCCTAAGAGAGGATAAAGACAAAAAGAGAAAGTGAACAAAAGAGAATAATTCAGAGAGGGACAGACAAGACCAGACCAGACAGACAGACAGTTATACAGAGTCATACAGCAACAACCACACCGTGAGTAGGGTACCAACCTCATGAGTTGATTGTATTTGGCCAGCCGCTCTGATCGACAGGGAGCTCCAGTCTTGATTTGTCCAGTGCAGAGGCCCACCACCAGATCAGCAATGAAGGTGTCCTCTGTCTCACCTGAGCGGTGGCTCACCATCACCCCCCAGCCATTCTCCTGAGCCAACTTACACCTGGAGGACAGACAGAGAGACATACACAGAGAGACAGACAGAGAGGGAGAGAGAGACAGTGACAGATACAGAGATGGAGAGAGGGAGAGATACACAAAGAGAGAGAGAGGGAGAGATACACAGAGAGGCAGACAGAGAGAGAGAGCGAGAGAGAGAGAGCGAGAGAGAGAGAGCGGGGGGGGAGAGAGAGAGAGAGAGAGAGAGAGGGAGCCTGGTGGATGAGGTGAGTTCTCACCTATAGTGCACTACTTTTGTACAGGGCCCATATAGTACTATATCAGGAAAAGGGTGCCATTTTGGACACAGTCTAAAATGCGAATCAGCTCCACACTCCCCTCCCTGACTCACGCCTGGATGGCTTCGGTGACAGAGCCGATCTGGTTGACTTTGAGCAGCAGGCAGTTGCAGGCCCTCTCCTCCAGGGCGCGCTCTATCCTCTTGGGGTTGGTGACGGTCAGGTCGTCCCCCACCACCTGGATCCCCACAGAGGCTGTCATCTGGGACCAGGCCGGCCAGTCATCCTGGTCAAACGGATCCTCAATGGACACCACTGGAGGAGAGAGGGCCAGGAGGAATGTTAGTGAGTGTTTGTGTGTGCTGCAGCCATAATTGAGAATAAGGACAGGGGGAGAATGAGGGTAGGCTAAGGGTGACCTGGGGCCATGCCTCTAGACACTGATCTAAGGACAGTTTTGTATTTAAACCCCTAATGGTTAATGTTACCATTTCTGAGCAGTAGATATTCCTAGATCTGTCCCTAAAGGAAATATCTACCTAGAGTGAAGGAAATGACTCTACCATGTTAAGGAGTGTGTATGTGTGTGTCTATGTGTGTGCCTACTCTAGCGTATTAAGGGGTGTGTATGTGTGTATGTGTGTATGTGTGTGTATATGTGTGTGCCTACTCTAGCATGTTAAGGAGTGTGTATGTGTGTGTATATGTGTGTGCCTACTCTAGCGTATTAAGGAGTGTGTATGTGTGTGTGCCTACTCTAGCGTGTTAAGGAGTGTGTATGTGTGTGTATATGTGTGTGCCTACTCTAGCGTATTAAGGGGTGTGTATGTGTGTGTATATGTGTGTGCCTACTCTGCATGTTAAGGAGTGTGTATATGTGTGTGCCTACTCTAGCATGTTAAGGAGTGTGTATGTGTGTGTATATGTGTGTGCCTACTCTAGCATGTTAAGGAGTGTGTATGTGTGTGTATATGTGTGTGCCTACTCTAGCGTATTAAGGGGTGTGTGATGGGAGTTGGTTGATTAACTCAAGACCCACTCATGGCCCAACGTGGATGGGCTCATAGGTACAGACTGTCAGTCTTAATGGGGATTTCAATTACTGCCTCTGACTGGACACGCTATACTATCTCCCATTACACTCCATACTCCTCAGAGAGACAGAGAGACACTTTTGGTCTTTCTTTTATGAAACATTCTCATTTCATTAACCCCCCCCCCTTAAAATAAAACCCCAAAATATATCCTGTACTGCATAAATGTACCATACTCACAATGCCCTGTACCCCACGATACAAAACATCACAATAACCAAACTATAACCGTATATCCAAAACATCTTCCCCGGCTATACAAACAGCACCCCCCCCCCCCCCCCAAGAGATATTATTCCTGTTTGTTGTGCCAGGACTTCCGGGCTTTTCTACCCCTCCTCTCCCAGCAGTCTCAGGTCACCCAGCCTTTGGCCGACTGAACCGATCTCAAAGGGATGGCTGGGTTGTTGAAGATGGGCTCCTCCCACACCCACAGCCCAGGCTCCACACCCCCTTCTCGTGTGGGCCTTAGCAGCTGCCAGGCTCATAGCACTGCAGAGCAAAAATCTGTTGAGGACAGCCAGTTTATGCCACAGGGAAGATGCCACCAGGTTGTTGATTATCAGCACCATCCGTCTATATGACACTTGGGACAGGAGCCACCTCCACCTGGCCAGTCTTGACACCACTGCCTGTGACAGCCCCTCCCAGTTCTTCCTGGCCCGGGTACACCCCCAACATTTTAATCCCTTCACAACCCTACTGCAAACCCACTGGAAGCAGAGGGGCCATATCCCCCCATGCCCCACATAACAGAGCTTTGCTCTTGCCCCAGTTTACCTTAGCTGACGAAGCTCCCTCCTACACCTTCAGACTGGTCTCTAGTGCCTGCATATCCTGACCATCCCTGACCATCACAGAAACGTCATCTGCATACGCTGACACTGCCATGCCTTTCACCACACCCATGTCTGTCCACACACTCCCTGCAGTCTCCTGTGTAGCAGGCCTAAAAAATGCTCAATGGCTAGTGTATATAACTGCCCCGATAGAGGGCATCTTTGTCTAATTCCTCGTCTCACTCAGACTGTTCTACTGAGCCCCCCTCCCACCTTGACCATACATGACGCCCCAGCATACATCATCTTCACACAGGCCAAAAGCCTTTCCCCAAACCCAAACACAGACATCACATTAAACAGGTACTCATGGTCCACTCTATCAAAAGCCTTCTCTTGATCTAAAGAGACCAGTCCAAAGTTCACATTAGAACCTCTCGACAAGTCCAGCATGTCCCTGATTAAGAACAAGTTGTCCATGATTGAGCGTCCCGGTACACAATATGTTTGGTTCTTATGTACTATCGAGTCCAAATGGGACTTCAGTCTGTTAGAGAGGTCCTTGGCAAATATCTTGAAGTCCGCACAGAGCAATGCCACAGGCCTCCAGTTCTTAAGTTCACACAAGTCCCCTTTTCTGGGCAGGAGAGTCAGAGCCGCCAGACGGCAGCTCATCGGCAACTCTCCTACCCCAACGCATTCACGCAACATGCAAAAGAAGTCCTGTCCAATTATTCCCCAGAATTTATTTATAAAACTCCACTGGGAGTCCATCAACCCCCGGTGCACAACCGGGGGACATCTGGGTTACGGCCTCTGCCAGTTCATGGGACAACAGAGGAATGTCCATTTCATCCCTCTGTGCCAGAGAGAGCTTAGGGAGTCCTGCGAACAAGACCTGAGCACACATAGGATCACACACTTCTGCCCTATACAATTCAGTATAAAACTCCACATTTCGCTCCCGCATCTCCCCCACCACAGAGGTCACCTGCCCATCAGACAGCCATAGACAAATGCATACCCTTGGCTTCACCGCTCTGTCTTTCCAAACCAAAGAAGGAGGAGCTGGGAGCATCCATCTCCTTGAGCATGGAGAACCTAGCTCTTACAAGTGCTCCCTTTGCTTTAACCTGGAAAAAACTACCCAGGTCCCTCCGTAATTCAGCTAAATTAGCCTGGAGGCCTACATTGCCTTGCCCCACCATCTCTACCTCCATCTCACTAATACTACGCTTGAGTTCCCCCAGTACTCTCCTAGCCTTTGAGGATGAGAGAGCTGTGTACTGTTGACAGAAAAGCCAAATTTGGACTTTCCCCACATCCCACCATTGACTCAGAGACTCATATTCCTCTCTTTGTTGCCTCCACCTTTCCCAAAAAAATCTGGAAACCTGAGCAAAAAGTGGCATCTTATAAGAGCTTTACATTGAACTTCCAATAGGATGCCTGCCGGGGCCCTGGTGAAATAGACTGCCGAGCCATGGTTATGTGATGATCGGAAAACCCCACCGGGAGAATGGTAGCGCCCAACAGCCTATTGCTCCGATTCCTAGACATGTAAAACCGATCCAGTCGTGCTGCACTCACCCTATCCCCAAAAACCTTCACCCATATATACTGCCTTGTGTTGGGATGTTTAGTTCTCCAAATATCCACTAGGTCGAACTGATTAATGATGTCCCTTAACACTCCTACTGACACTGAATGAGGCTCTTCCCCATTGCTGTCTTTCGTAAGATCCATTGTACAGTTCCAGTCCCCGCTGACCACCAGCATCTCCTCAGGCGCTACCTGAGAGTTCCTGTCTAAGATACCCAAATAGCACCCCCCTCTCTCTCCCTGTGTTAGGCACATAAACATTTATGAAGACAAAACCCATGTTGTTCATTTCTGCCTTTTACAACAAGCAGCCTCCCCCTACACACCTCATTTGAGGAGCAAATTTTTACAGACAGACCCGGTGCAAAAAGGAATGCCACCCCTGCACTAAGATTTGTCCCATGGCTCAACACACTTGCCCCTTTCCACCAGAGCCCCCAATCAACTTCATTCACCACATCACTATGCATCTCCTGCAGAAACAACACCTGTACTTTTTTTTTGTTTTACATATTCACCCAACACACTCCTCTTTCCTGCATTTCTGGTGCCATTTATATTAAGCGAGCCTACCCAAAGAGTCTCCATAAGAAATGGGAGAAAAGCCAGCAAAAAGAAAGAGACCAATAGCAAAGCTCAAAAAGCCCCAGTGCCAGAAAAAAACGATACATCTAAACAGCGTCTGAAGGTAAACCCTTACGCACTGTTGTGACCCACTTCCTCAACCTAAACTGTTTCCTGTGTGAGAGGACACCATGCCCCTCATTTTTCATAGCATGTTGTACTGATCTTACAAACTTTCCGGACCCATTGAAGTGGATTCTGAAAAAACGTCTACCTCAGACTCACTTTCCTCCTCATCTCCATCTCCCATCCTGACCACCTGCCCTTCCTCTCTGGTCAGGGTCTCCCCCCAGCACCAGGCAAAGGTTCCTTGGTGCCTTAGACCCTCCCACCTCATTTCTTCTCCCCTTTTCCCTTTTCCACTTGACACCCTCCTCCTCCCACCCTAGTCTCTTACACTTCCCTCATCCACTAGCATAACCTGACTAGACCCAGCCTCATCTACACCACCCTCCATAGTATGACTAGGCCCAGCCTCATCTACCCCACCATCTCTAGCCTGACTAGGCCCAGCCTCATCTACACCACCCTCCATAGTATGACTAGGCCCAGCCTCTGCTGTCTGTGTCTCATTGCCCCCTGCACATTGATCTCTGCCTGAAAACCTGCCAACAGTACACGAAAACCGCTAGCAAACTTACCAAAATGACTCAGCTCTTTCCTGATTTGATCATCCGTAATAAACGGAGGCAAATTTGCAACTACCACCCTTGTCGAAGGGGTAGAAAGAGGCGAAATTGGTACCAACACACCCCTTACAAATATTCCACTAGCAATTAGCCTACCAACCAAATTTGCTATTTTCATGAACACAACCACAGCTTTGTTCATTCTGGAAGCAGAATGTATAAATTTAGCTCCTACCTGTTCACCGACTGCAAACAGATCCCCCTCCACTTTAACTCCATTCTCAGGAACACACCTGAATCCATGCCATATCGACAGCGTCTCCTCTGCGCTAGGCTGAGAAGCCATCGCGCACACCACACCTTCCAAACCCCAGGAAACTTACTCTGTCCTCTTCCACCCTAACTTTGAAAAACCTGTGGATACCGCTAAAACATATAGTGCATTAACCCTTCACCATAGAAAATAAAAATTGAAAGAAAAGACCAAGGACAGAATCAAGAAAATAAGTTAGGACAGAGCCCTCCACACCAAACACTCAAACTCCAAAAAACTCCCAGCATGCACTGCAAGTGAGAGAAAGAGAAAGAGAGAGAGAGAGAGAGAGAGAGAGAGAGAGAGAGAGAGAGAGAGAGAGAGAGAGAGAGAGAGAGAGCGAGAGAGAGAGCGAGAGAGAGAGAGAGAGGGGGGAGAGAGAGAGAGAGAGCTTGGACAGCCTCCCCTCATTTCCTGACACCAGTTAAGGAGGTTTTAATTATGCGCTACAGTGCACATTTGGCAAGGTGGGAGCTGCACTGATGTAGCCCTGCCTCCCATTACTGGTGCTTATCCATGTCTCTATGGCTGTGTGTGTGTGTGTGTGTGTGTGTGTGTGTGTGTGTGTGTGTGTGTGTGTGTGTGTGTGTGTGTGTGTGTGTGTGTGTGTGTGTGTGAGAGAGAGAGAGAGAGAGAGGGTTATCGTCGGGAGGGGAGTAGCCTAATCAATCATATCATGGAACAGTTAACCATGTTAGGGTGACAGGTATATACACACACACACACACACACACACACACACACACACACACACACACACACACACACACACACACACACACACACACACACACACACACACACACACACACACACACACACACACACACACACACCTGGGTAGTCATTGATGAAGCCCTTGTACATGTCGCAGAGCTCTTGGGCGCTGATGTGGCGGTCTGCGTTGGGTGGAGACTTGAAGTCCAGGTCGTACTTGCCCTCTTTGTAGAACTCAGAGGCTGCCACGTCCATCCCGATCACCACCTTGTCTGTGAAACCTGCCTTCTCAATGGCTGTCTTGATCAGCTCCAGGGCTGCACAAGACAGAGGGACAGGACAGAGGGACAGGGAAAGGGAGTGACAAGAAAGGTGAGCAGGGAGAGGGGGTTGTTATAAAACAGTGAGTGATAAATCCAATGCGGGGTATTGTGCTTGTCTTGCTTTGTCTCTGAAAGACAATGTGCTGTGTTTATTTATGAACCCAGTTCAAAAACAACCACGGGCTCCCACCCCTTCTGTATTTGCAGCAATATTCGTGAATCTTGCCTACAGTGCATTCAGAAAGTATTCATACCCCTTGACTTATTCCTCATTTTGTTATATTACAGCCTGAATTCAAAATGGATTAAATAGATTTTTGTTCACATTCATCGGCACACAATACCCCCAGAACGACAAAGTGAAAACATGTTTTTAAACATTTTTGCAAATGTATTGAGTCAATACATGTTAGAATCACCTTTCGCACCTTTCGCAGCAATTACAGAGTCTTTCTGGGTAAGTCTCTAAGAGCTTTGCACACCTGGATTGTACAATATTTGCACTTTATTCTTTTTAAGCTATTCAAGCTCCATCAGGTTGGTTGTTGATCATTGCTAGACAGCCATTTTCAAGTCTTGCCATAGATTTTCAAGCCGATTAAGTCAAAACTGTAACTTCAATGTTGTCTTGGTAAGCAACTCCAGTGTATATTTGGCCTTGTGTTTTAGGTTATTGTCCTGCTGGAAGGTACATTTGTCTCCCAGTGTCTGGTGGAAAAGCAGACTGAACCAGGTTTCCTCGAGGATTTTGCCTGTGCTTAGCTCTATTTCGTTTATTTTTTATATAATTAACTCCCTAGTCCTTGCCAACGACAATCATACCCATAACATGATGCAGCCACCACCATGCTTGAAAATATGAAGAGTGATACTCAGTGATGTGTTGTGTTGGATTTGCCCCAAACATAATGCTTTGTATTCAAGTTCATTTCTTTGCCACATTTTTTGCAGTTTTACTTTAGTGCCTTATTGCAGACAGATTGAGTCCATGCAACTTATTATGTGACTTGTTAAGCAAATGTTTACTCCTGAACTAATTTAGGCTTGCCATAACAAAGGGGTTGAATACTTGTTGACTCAAGACATGTTAACATTTCTAAAAACTTTGACATTATGGGGTATTGTGTGTAGGCCAGGATGTAACACAATAAAATGTGGAAAAAGTCAAGGGGTGTGAATACTTTCTGAAGGCAATATAAACCCATTGGAAGGCTGTTTCCTTCACATCTGAAAACCCAGAAAGCTGAGGGTCTACAGAAGTTGTTTTCGGACTATGCAGTAGTGTCTTTGATATGTCTTTCCTCCTGTCTCTCACCTTCAGTGTTCTCCAGTATGTTTGGGGCGAACCCCCCCTCGTCCCCCACGTTGGTGGCGTCTTGGCCATACTTCTCCTTGATCACTTCCCTTAGCGTCTGGTACAGCTCCGCCCCCACACGCACAGCGTCCCTGAAAGACTCCGCCCCTACAGGAAGTACCATGAACTCCTGCATGGCCAGCTTGTTGCCCGCATGAGAGCCCCCGTTGATAACGTTAAAGGCCTGAGGGAGAGGGGGACCAGGGGAGGAGAGGAGAGGGAGACATACATCAGTATTTGTCAATTTACAGTATTTATTCATTCCTTTATCTAGTTGTTCCTTCATTCCTTTATCCAGTTGTTCCTTCATTCCTTTATCCAGTAGTTCCTTCATTCCTTTATCCAGTTGTTCCTTCATTCCTTTATCCAGTTGTTCCTTCATTCCTTTATCTAGTTGTTCCTTCATTCCTTTATCCAGTTGTTCCTTCATTCCTTTATCCAGTAGTTCCTTCATTCCTTTATCCAGTTGTTCCTTCATTCCTTTATCCAGTTGTTCCTTCATTCCTTTATCTAGTTGTTCCTTCATTCCTTTATCCAGTTGTTCCTTAGTTCCTTCATCCAGTAGTTCCTTCATTCCTTTATCCAGTTGTTCCTTCATTCCTTTATCCAGTTGTTCCTTCATTCCTTTATCCAGTTGTTCCTTCATTCCTTTATCCAGTTGTTCCTTCATTCCTTTATCCAGTTGTTCCTTCATTCCTTTATCTAGTTGTTCCTTCATTCCTTTATCCAGTTGTTCCTTCATTCCTTTATCCAGTTGTTCCTTCATTCCTTTATCCAGTTGTTCCTTCATTCCTTTATCCAGTTGTTCCTTCATTCCTTTATCCAGTTGTTCCTTCATTCCTTTATCCAGTTGTTCCTTCATTCCTTTATCCAGTTGTTCCTTCATTCCTTTATCCAGTTGTCCTTCATTCCTTTAATCCAGTTGTTCCTTCATTCCTTTATCCAGTTGTTCCTTAGTTCTATTCCGTGTCTCATCTATAGTGTCCTCATTCCTTTATCCAGTTGTTCCTTAGTTCCTTATCCAGTAGTTTCCTTCATTCCTTTATCCAGTTGTTCCTTCATTCCTTTATCCAGTTGTTCCTTCATTCCTTTATCCAGTTGTTCCTTCATTCCTTTATCCAGTTGTTCCTTCATTCCTTTATCCAGTTGTTCCTTCATTCCTTTATCCAGTTGTCCCTTCATTCCTTTATCCAGTTGTTCCTTCATTCCTTTATCCAGTTGTTCCTTCATTCCTTTATCCAGTTGTTCCTTCATTCCTTTATCCAGTTGTTCCTTAGTTCCTTCATCCAGTTGTTCCTTCATTCCTTTATCCAGTTGTTCCTTCATTCCTTTATCCAGTAGTTCCTTCATTCCTTTATCCAGTTGTTCCTTCATTCCTTTATCCAGTTGTTCCTTCATTCCTTTATCTAGTTGTTCCTTCATTCCTTTATCCAGTTGTTCCTTCATTCCTTTATCCAGTTGTTCCTTCATTCCTTTATCCAGTTGTTCCTTCATTCCTTTATCCAGTTGTTCCTTAGTTCCTTCATCCAGTTGTTCCTTCATTCCTTTATCCAGTTGTTCCTTCATTCCTTTATCCAGTTGTTCCTTCATTCCTTTATCCAGTTGTTCCTTCATTCCTTTATCCAGTTGTTCCTTCATTCCTTCATCCAGTTGTTCCTTCATTCCTTATCCAGTTGTTCCTTCATTCCTTTTATCCCAGTTGTTCCTTCATTCCTTTATCCAGTTGTTCCTTCATTCCTTTATCCAGTTGTTCCTTCATTCCTTTATCCAGTTGTTCCTTCATTCCTTTATCCAGTTGTTCCTTTATCCAGTTGTTCCTTCATTCCTTTATCCAGTTGTTCCTTCATTCCTTTATCCAGTTGTTCCTTCATTCCTTTATCCAGTTGTTCCTTCATTCCTTTATCCAGTAGTTCCTTCATTCCTTTATCCAGTTGTTCCTTCATTCCTTTATCCAGTTGTTCCTTCATTCCTTTATCCAGTTGTTCCTTCATTCCTTTATCCAGTTGTTCCTTAGTTCCTTCATCCAGTTGTTCCTTCATTCCTTTATCCAGTTGTTCCTTCATTCCTTTATCCAGTAGTTCCTTCATTCCTTTATCCAGTTGTTCCTTCATTCCTTCATCTAGTTGTTCCTTCATTCCTTTATTCATTCATTCATTCATTCATTCATTCAATGACAGAGATAACTGTCTGAAGCCTTCATCTTATCTTTTGTACAGAGTAGGTTATGGTTTTTGGTCAAATGTATTCTATGACAGTCAACTGAATACAGGTGAAAATGTAACGGTAATGAACTCACAGGAACTGGAAGCACTAGCTCTGTGTTTCCTGCCAGGTCTGCAATGTGACGGTACAGGGGGAAACCTTTCTCTGCGGCACCAGCTTTGCATATGGCCAAGGACACACCCAGAATAGCATTGGCCCCGAACTGAGCTGAAGGGAGCAGAACGAATAGGTATGAATTAAGGGAAAGATCAAATTGAAAAAGCACTGGTTAGAATAAAACGTTCACACGCCAGCTCTTGAGACCAGGACTGGTCCAAGCTGGTGTCTCATATGTGATTCATACAGGTTGTTACTTACACTTGTTCTCAGTGCCGTCCATCTCTATCATCATCTTGTCCAGTTTCTCCTGTTCCACCACACTGACCCCCTGCAACACAACACATCTTAGAGAGCTGATGAGACGTCTTTCTCTCTTTCTCTCAGTTACACATACGCCCAAACAAACACACTGCAACACAGGACACAACCCACACACACGCACACACACGCTCACGACCGTACTCACCGACTGGATGAGGGCAGGACCGATGGTGTCATTGATGTGACCAACAGCCTTAAGCACACCTAGGAGAAGGAGGGATGTAGCGAAGGATGAGAAGAAACAGGATGAAGAAGAGGTGGTGGAGGAGGAGGACGATACAGAGACAGGACATAAGAATGAAGAAAAGGACACAGAAAAGTAGTTCATTCTGCACCTCACTCAGTGTAGTCATCTTCATTTTCCTCATCATAGTGATACCATAAGTCAATATGGCTTACTGCTCATACCTCCCCTAGTACCCATCCATCTCCTAGCACATTTCTCTACCCCCCCCCCCCCCCCCACTCACAGACACACACTCACAAACGATCACACACACACACACACACACACACACACACACACACACACACACACACACACACACACACACACACACACACACACACACACACACACACACCTTCCTCAGCCCTCACCTTTGCCCTTGTAGCGGCTCTTGTCTCCGTCTCTCAGCTCCAGGGCTTCATAGATGCCTGTAGACGCTCCGCTAGGCACAGCTGCCCTGAAGACACCTGGAAGGAGGAGGGAGAGATTTGAGGGAATGGAGTGGTGAAGGATAGAGGAGAAAGGAAAATACCCATTAACCAGTTGATAATGGAATATCTCAAATAATTACACCATGTAGTGATGATGAAAAATACCAGTCTCTCACCTTTGTCAGTGTGCAGGTCCACTTCCACTGTGGGGTTTCCCCTGGAGTCCAGGATCTCCCTGGCAACAATGATCACTATCGACATCCTGTGGGGAACACACACACACACACACATACACACATGCACAGTCAGAGGCAAATATAATACAGACACAATTAATTCTCACCTCTAACAGGCACGCACACAAATGTACACACACACGAACACACACACATATACACACACACAAAGCACCTTTCATCCTCTCTTCGAGCACATACAGTACACGCACCAACCCTCCTTCTAACACAGCCTTGTTCTAACACAGCCATGTTCTAACACAGCCATGGTCTAACACAGCCTTGTTCTAACTCAGCCATGTTCTAACACAGCCATGTTCTAACACAGCCTTCGTTCTAACACAGCCTTGTTCTAACACAGCCATGTTCTAACACAGCCTTGTTCTAACACAGCCATGTTCTAACACAACCTTGTTCTAAAACAGCCATGTTCTAACTCAGCCATGTTCTAACACAGCCATGTTCTAACACAGCCATGTTCTAACACAGGCCTTGTTCTAACACAGCCATGTTCTAACACAGCCATGTTCTAACACAGCCATGTTCTAACACAGCCTTGTTCTAACACAGCCATGTTCTAACACAACCTTGTTCTAACACAGCCATGTTCTAACTCAGCCATGTTCTAACACAGCCATGTTCTAACACAGCCATGTTCTAACACAGGCCTTGTTCTAACACAGCCATGTTCTAACACAGCCATGTTCTAACACAGCCATGTTCTAACACAGCCTTCGTTCTAACACAGCCATGTTCTAACTCAGCACACAGAGGAGAAACATGGCCGTGTTCTAACACGGCCATGTTCTAACACAGCCTTGTTCTAACACAGCCATGTTCTAACACAGCCATGTTCTAACACAACCTTGTTCTAACACAGCCATGTTCTAACACAGCCATGTTCTAACACAGCCATGTTCTAACACAGCCTTGTTCTAACACAGCCATGTTCTAACTCAGCCATGTTTTAACACAGCCATGGTCTAACACAGCCTTGTTCTAACACAGCCTTGTTCTAACACAGCCATGTTCTAACACAACCATGTTCTAACACAGCCTTGTTCTAACACGGCCATGTTATAACTCAGCCATGTTCTAACACAGCCATGTTCTAACACAGCCATGGTCTAACACAGCCATGTTCTAACTCAGCCATGTTCTAACACAGCCATGTTCTAACACAGCCTTGTTCTAACACAGCCATGATCTAACACAGCCTTGTTCTAACACAGCCATGTTCTAACACAGCCATGTTCTAACTCAGCCATGTTCTAACACAACCTTGTTTTAACACAGCCATGTTCTAACACAGCCTTGTTCTAACACAGCCATGTTCTAACACAGCCATGTTCTAACTCAGCCATGTTCTAACACAGCCTTGTTCTAACACAGCCATGTTCTAACACAGCCATGTTCTAACTCAGCCATGTTCTAACACAACCTTGTTCTAACACAGCAGAGGGATTTCTGCATTATCAAAACAAGCTTTAGAAGAAGGGGTGAAAGATGAGAGGAGCAAGGGAACGGTGGTAGAGATTCTAAAATGATTAAATCCCCCTTTGGCCAGAAATGATGAATATTCTGAGATGGGGTGAGTGATATTCACAGAGTGAGAGATAAAAATGACCTCTTAAATGTCTTTGCCGGAGACATAAACAGAAAATATAGAGACTAACAGGCAGACTTCAACTCACTCTCTCTCTCTCTCTCTCACACACACACACACACACACACACACACACACACACACACACACACACACACACACACACACACACACACACACACACACACACACACACACACACACACACACACACACACACACAGACACAGACACAGACACACACACACACACACACAGCAAACTGGCACACACTGACGCATAGTCAGGAAGTAAATGCTGTGAAGCAGATGCACTCTAAGCACATACAGCCACACACACCACACCGCAATTGACAGGCCAACCATCAAACACATTCAACATCGAACCATGGACTAGTAGGACACACGTTCAATGCGCTGTCATTCCTTGACACACACACCGTCAGTGAGTTTAGACACATAAGCTGATGCAATGGTACCTGTGCTGTGAGGTCAAGGACTAATCAGAAGATATGAGCCGGCGGAGGGATGAAATGGTGAGAGAAGAGAGCAGAGAGACAGAGGAGAGGAGACTAAGAAGGATGAGAGGAAGGAAGGGATAGATGTATATTGTTTTCCATTACCTGCAGTGTGTGTGAAGCCTGGTAGGGAAAGTGAGAGAATGTGAGCAAATGAGAGAGGAGAGCGAGAGAGGGGCACAGGGAGGAGGTAAAAAAGAGGAGGGGGTGAGAACGTGCGACAGACGGGGGAGGGGGAACGCGCAAGTTATTGGAAGATGCAGAGGAAAGGGGAGGGAGCGAGACTGGGTCAAGGAGACAGAAAGAGGAGAGGAGAGAAGGATTCAGCATAGCAGCAGTAGGCACCGAAGAAGAGGGGTTGTGTGTGTTTGATTTTTGGTTTGAGCCCAGAGAAACGTCAGAAAATAGAATAGGAGAGAACACAACATGGAATACAAAACACAATCCCCCACAACCCCCCTGTCCCATCCCATGATGACACAGTCAACACACTGCACCACAGCAACAGAGCTACAGCCCCAGGCACTGACGCTCAGTATATTGGCAAACACAACAATTACACATTCATTTATGCATACATTTGCTGGAACAATATTTCCGCATATGTCATGAGTACTAGTCAGTAGTGATGTAAGCCCTGATAAGCTCACATACACAGAGAACAGGCAGAAACAGACGGCATGTTTGGCAGGAGTGTATACTGGGACATATTGTGGGATGCATGGGCTTAGCTTGCTGTGTGTATCTGCGAGCTAGAACATACTGGAGGATGCATTCACTTAGTTAGCATTGGCATTAATCTTCTAAGACATACTGCTGGCTGCAGAAATCTGTTAGTATGGCTATCAGCTTTGTATAGATACAGCATGTGGATTGGCCTTGTATAGACTGTTGTGACCAAACTGTAGGTTGTATTTGGCTTAGCCTTAGCATGCACAGTATAGGAGGGGAGACATTGAACTCCCTGTATTCCAGGTTAGATGGCCATATGGAATAGATACAGTGCCTTTCAAAAGTATTCATACCCCTTGGATTCCTTCACATTTTATTGTGCTACAAAGTGGCATTAAACTGGATTTAATTGTACTTTTTTTTGTCAACAATCTACACAAAATACTCTGTAATGTCAAAGTGGAAGAATAAAAAAAATTTAAAATTGAAGATTGTTAGAAATGGAATAATATAGTTGTTGCATAAATATTCAGCTCCCTGAGTCAAGACATGTTAGAAACACATTTGGCAGTGATTACACCTGTGAGCCTTCTTGGATAAGTCTCTAAGGGCTTTTCACACCTGGATTGTGCAATATTGAATTTCATAATTCTTCAAGCTCTGTCAAGATGTTGGGGGTCATGGCTAGACAGCAATTTTCTTGCCATACATTTTCAAGCAGATTTAAGTCAAAACTGTGACTTGGCCACTCAGAAACATTCATTGTCTTATTGGTAAGCAACTCCAGTGTAGATTTGGCCTTGTGTTATAGGTTATTGTCCTGCTGAAAGGTGAATTCCTCTCCCAGTGTCTGTTGGAAAATAGACTGAACCAGGTTTTCCTTTTGCCTGTGATTAGCTCCATCCTGTTTCTTTTTATCCTGAAAAACTCCCCAGTATGCTCAGATGTCAAGCATACCCATACCTTGATGCAGCCACCACCATGCATGAAAATAAGGAGGCAGTTACTCAGTGAAGTGTTATGTTGGATTTGTCTGAAACATAAGACTTTGCATTTAGGCCAAAAAGTGTATTACTTTAGTGCCTTGTTGCATACAAGATGGATGTTTTGGAATATTTTTATTCTGTGTATTTGTATTCTTCTTTTCACTTAAAGTCATTATTGTGGAGTCACTACAATGTTGTTGATCCATCCTCAGTTTTCTCCCATCACATCCATTGAACTCTGTAACTGCTTTAAAATCAACAATGGCCTCATGGTTACATCAGTGAGAAGTTTAATTCCTCTCCTGCACCTCAGTTCAGAAGGATGTCTATCTTGTCTGGGTGGTTTAATACATAATCCACAGCATAATTATTAACTTGACCATGCTTAAAGAGATATTCAATGTCTGATTTGTTATTGTTATCCATCAACCAATCACTACCCTTCATTGAGGCTTTCAAAAAGATCCCTGGTCTTTGTAGTTGAATCTGTGCTTGTAATTCAATATTTGATTGAGGGACCTTACAGATATTGTATGCACGGGGAACAGAAGGGTTAGTCATTAAAAAATCATGTCAACCAATAGTATTTCACACAGAGTGAGTCCATGTAACTTATGTGATTCATTAAGCAACATTTTACTCCTGAACTAATTTAGGCTTGCCTAAACAAATAGGCTGAATACTTACGCAACGGACATATTTTAGTTATCACATTTTTATTAATCTTTAAAAAATGTTTGAATTTTTCTTCCACTTTGACATTACAGAGTATTTTGAGTAGATTGACAAAAAAAAGACAATTAAATCAATCAATTCTAATTCCACTTTGTAACAATAAAATGTGAAGCAATCCAAAAGCTCTGAATAATTTTGCAAGGCACTGTATGTGAATGAAGGCCAGGGCCAGCTAACTAGTGATGGGTAGCATTTAACAGAATACAGAGATGAAAGATAGAGAACGAACAATAAATCACACAAGTCAGCTATAAAATACAGAGGGAACCTCAGCGATGAAGGTGACAATTATGGGAGAGAGGGGGGAGAGATATCCAGAGGGAATGTGCCACGGGAATGGGCAGAGGGCAGGGAGGATTTTGATTGGCTTCTTCTCTGGTGTGTTCCAGCTGGATGTCATATGACCATCTGCAGCTATTCTGACACTAGATAGTGAGAGCACGAGTTTACACACACGAGAGAGTGAGTGTGTAGGGATGTGAATGTGTTTATTTGTGAGGGAGTATGTATGAAGGGATGGACTGTGCCATAGGACACACTATTTACTGTAGCATTTATAATATCAACAAAGTGTTGGGATGGAAAGGCATGATGAATATTAAACAGATTCAACAGCAAAACAAAAATACAACTAAGTAACATTTTCACATGCACCAGGGTTGGGATCAATTCCACTTCAATTGTGCCAATTCAGGAAGTAAACTGAAATTCCAATCCTCATGGCTTTTCAACAACAACAATGTGTATTGGAATGTCAGTTTACTTCCCTACATGGAAATGGGATGTCAGAGAAGTGACTGTATAAAGACAGAAAAACACCAGCAAACTCCATTTCTCCTGTACCACCTTTAGTAATGTCAGTCCTTGTCAGGTCAAAACCTGTTCTAAAAACATAACCTATCCACTCACTATTCCATAACAAACCACAACACAGTGTGCAATTATCTAACAATATTTAATGTTTGTTTTCATTAATTTGTTTAATTAGTCAACAGTATACAATTCAATTCACAGACACACTAGTGTCTACACAAACATATATGGACTGTACAGCACGTGTAGTATGTAGTGTGGCAATTTATATATATTTATATAGTGAGGTGGGCAATTAACGCATGTAAAGTTGGAGGGTGGCTCTATTTACAACTTGAGTGTGTGTAATCATGTGTGTACAAGTGTGTCCGCATGTGTGTATGTGAACGGTAACAGCAGAGAGGTTGAACCATAATTGCGGGTATTGAGTGTCTTGGGTTCTGATGTGTGTGTGTGTGTGTGTGTTAAATGTATAGTTTATATATAGACAGTCCCATCATATCAAATATCTTCACGGTCAGTCGTGACCCTCTCCTCCCTTCTTCGTTCACAGCATCAGGCAGATCCCCTCGGTATCCTCTCCTCCATCCTTCTGCTCACCTTTCACCCTTGACCCCTGGCAGGAGAGAACATGACATCCTCAGTGGGTGATGTGGATCTCGACTGTCATAGTAGCTTCTTGTCTCCTCTCCTACACTGATCTGAAAACACTGGCTATGTCAAAAGCAATATGGAGGACTCTTACTGGGACTGAGTTTTTGCATGTCCACTTGTTTAATGTCAGAGCAGATGGAGGAGTGGTGTAACGTAAACCACTGTAGACTATTGAGATACACCCATTGACCCCAGACAGGCTAACAACTGGGACAGGCCCAGTTCCAGACTGATCTCTGTTCCCTGGACCTTATTGACTCACCTAGTGGATTTGAAAGGACTGGATCGGGATTGGCGTAAGCAAAGACCCTATATCAGGGTTGATGCCTATCCACTACTTTCAGATCAACAAAGGGTACAGGAATTGATTTGGAACTGTGTCGTGCTGTCCACAGTACACACACTTTTACAAACACACAGACATACACAGGTCATGCTCCTCCTACCTCTCACCAGTCGTAGCGGGGGCGAGTTGCGGGTGGGAGGTGTCTGGGAGACTCATGGCGAGGGGCGGGCGGAGACGAGGAGCTGGGTGGGGCGGCAAGGGCCAGCTGTTGGCCCCCTGCCCTCCTGTCCCGGCCGTAGTCTATCCCCCGTGCGTTTGGGGGAGGGTACCTTCCGGCTGTGCTCCTCCACTCCTCATCGAAGGCAGCAGCCTCACCTGAGAGGGACAAGGGAGGGGGTGGGTCAGAAACCTGGCCAGACCTAACTCTAACCAGGCAAGTCTAGCAATGGAAACAAACAGTTGCAAATACAGCCATTAAGCATCCATGTGCTTTTTTTACCCAAGGCAAATGGTTTATTATTACTTGGGGGTTAGGAAGGTGGGTATGGTCATACTGATTCTGGAGAACCGTAGTGAGTAGCACATGTAGCTCCATGACTTACTCTCCTCCAGGTTGATGTAGTCCTGCCGTTCTTCGCGGTCGCCGGTGTGGCGGTTTCGGGAGCGTTCCATCACATGACCGCGGTCCCAGATGTGGTGGCCAATGGCCAGGCGCTCCAAGCCGCTCTCGCTGTCACGCATCGATTGGCGCGTCTCACGAATCTGAGGGGAGGAGGTAGTGTTCAGCAGGGAGCTGGTAGTAGAGGCCAGTAGCTCTGGAGGATTGGCATTGTAAACCCCTACTGAAAAATGTACATGCAATCACAGCAGTAAATGTAATTTGGCCTGCTCTCTTACCCCTCCAGGTGCAGTCCTCAGTTCGCTGGTCTGCTGGTAGACTTTAGGGGCTCCCATGTCTGAGGAGGAGTAGGAGATGACTGTGGAGGAAGAAAACGTCTGACAGTTTGGCGAACCCGACATTCTGTCCTAAAGGGAAAGAAGATAAACATAATCCAGCTAGACAAGATGTGTTAAGTTTCAATCACTGAACTCATGTTGGGTCTTTGCTTAAGACAGAGTTGTTGCTGGGTCACAAAACGTTAACTCTAAAATGTGTTTTTTTCTGGACGCAGAGAATCTCCATTGAGGGTGTTTTTTAGCTCAGAAACATGTTTGATCTGGATTTGGGAAAACAGGTGAGGGAATACCAGGAATATCTCTGGAAATACTCACCATGTTCTCCATCATTCCTCCCATCATCCCAAACATGTCCATGAAGCCTCCCCCCTGGGGAAGGAACACATGAGGAAGTCAGTTATCTGATTCTGGAATTGAGAATTAGTTTTGAACGTATTGGAACAGGGCCTTGGGTGCTTTTCTGTGCTCTAAGAGGCAGAGATAACATCTTAACACGCAGGGACAAGGACTCACCATTCCCATCATTCCAAACGGCTGCAGGGCTCCAGCCTGAAAAGCAGGAGGAGGTTATTTAACAACAGACAACAAATATGCAGTAACAATGCAGTGTGGCATGAAGTACTATAAAATTAGAGTCTACACTAAATATAATCAAAGGGGAAATAGCTATGGTGTGTTGTGCTGTATACATACCAGGGTTGGGTCGATTCCATTTTTATTAGTCAATTCAAAAGTTATCCAATTCAAATTCCAATGTTTACTCATTGAAGAGAATTTGAATTGTAGTGTACTTCCTAAATTTGAAATGGAATTGAACCCAACATCACACACTTACTAGAGATACTCAGAGTAGTGACACTCTCTCTCTCATTCATACACACACACACACCTGAAGGTGGGGTGCACGGGGAGGTTGAATCTGAGGGCTGAGGGGGAAAGGTTCGTAACCAAACGACCCAAACAGACTCCTCATCTGTTGCCTCTGGGCTGCAAATGGATCCCTGCAAAACAGAAACAATTTATCTCAGGATACAGACCATGAAAAAAAACACACAGCAGTGAATAAGGAAAGGGATTGCTGACATTATGCAAACTCAGGTGAGAAATCCACCTGTTTCCAGGTGTACTCTTGACCATGGTTACACATCATGGAATGAGAATAAGGGGTAACCACATACTTATGTAAAAAAAAAAAAAAAAGAATAAGCTAGAGAACTATATCACGGCTTGGATGGATCATGGTTAACTATGTGGTGTATGTAGTTATCTAATATATTCTGGCAGCCTGCCTACACATGGTGGCAGGAGATTGGGCCTTTAAATCTCAGAACAAACGACAACGACTGGGTTTATTCATTCAAGTGGGTATAAAGGCAAGACATGCAGTTCGCTTGGATAAAAGGCAATGCGATACTCACATCATGTAAGGGTTGTCATCCACGTCATTTAAATATCGAAACATGGTGTTTTGGTTAGCTAATTATGCTAGCTGGGGCTAGCTAAACACGTAGTTTCTTGGGGCCTCAATACAAAAAATAATGTAAGAGGACAGTAAATGTACGACCTCTCATTCAGGTATTTCGACACTTCTAGCACAAGCACAGCGTACCGATGGACAACAGTGAGAAATGTGCAGCAGTATTGTTAGCAAGCTAGCTATACTTGCTAGCCACCTAGCATCCGTGTAAGGAAACTAGCCTGAAAACTAGCTTGCAAACCAACGTAGGAAATTAGCCCCTTAAAACAGACTTATTTGCAGATAGAAAGTATTATATTGCTCACGCCTAAGTACAACGTAAAACATTGGCTAGGGTTTTCCTAGCAAGATAGCTAGCTAGCTATTTTTCCACTGTTGATTGCACATGAAAACGGAAGTCAAGCTGACAAAGGAAGCCAAAACGTCAGGAATCCAAAGGAAGAAAGATATTGATGTCTCCACAATTTTCCAACAACCTGACACCTACAAACGCCTATGTTTTGTGCAAAACATGCACCTATCCGTTAAGAAGCCGTGGTGCTAAATGTCACCGAATAAAAAACAAATGACCCTGCAAAACGCCTGTAGCCCGCAAGCTAGAATTAAGCGAAATGTCAATAAAAAAAGGGGGGGGGGAGGCAACATCCGGAAATGACGCAGGCTCGTCGTCAATGAGGATAGAATGCAGAAGGGGCAACATGCCTTACCCTTGCTAATGTGTAATATCTGTCAACCAATATCACTTCTTTGGTATCTATTTACATAAAAAATATTTTTTTGTATTTAATGACACTAAAAATAGCTGGTGACAGAGTGTCATTATGTCACTGGGTGACATAAGTTATATAGAGCTTAAAATCATAATCAACTATCTTTTTTTCTATAGCTTTGTCTTGATATGACTGTAAAACAGAACATTTTAAAACAAGACTCAGAAACAACTTTAGGAATCAAAATATTGCCAGAAGTTACAGAAATGTGAGAACACTGCTCTCTACAGGCCTTGCTTTTGAGGATCAAACTGCTATTGCATGCATGCATGCATGCTCAAACGTTGTGCCAACGGTCAAATATGTTTTTGAAGTTACGTTTTAATGTCACATGCACAAGTATAGTGAAATGCCTTCTTGCAGCTCCAAACCCAACAATGCAGTGATCAATATCAAAGTAGCACTAAAGATAACACAAGCTAGAACAAAAACACATGAGAAATAAAAATAAGAACACAAGGTAATAAGCTATACACAGGGTCAGTTCCAATACCATATTTACAATGTGCAGGGATACTGGAGTGATAGAGGTAGACACAGTACATTCGGAAAGTATTCAGACCCCTTGACTTTTTCAACATTTTGTTACATTACAGCCTTATTCTAATATGGATAAAAAAATCTGAATAATAAATCTTCACTAGTCTTCTAGTCCCTGCTGCTGAAAAACATCCCCACAGCATGATGCTGCCACCAGCATGCGTCACCGTAGGGATGGTGCCAGGTTTCCTCCAGACGTGACGCTTGCCATTCAGGCCAAAGAGTTCAATCTTGGTTTCATCAGACCAGAGCATCTTGTTTCTCATGGTCTGAGAGTTCTTTTGGGTGCCTTTTGGCAAACTCCAAGCGGGCCGTCATGTGCCTTTTACAAAGGATTGGTTTCTGTCTAGCAATACAACCATAAAGGCCTTTGTGGAGTGCTGCAGAGATGGTTGTCCTTCTAGAAGGTTCTCCCATCTCCAAAGAGGAATTCTGGAGCTCTGTCAGAGTGACCATCGGGTTCTTGGTCACCTCCAAGACCAAGGCCCTTATCCCCCGATTGCTCTGTTTTGCCGGGCGGCCAGCTCTAAGAAGAGTCTTGGTGGTTCCAAACTTCTTCCATTTAAGAAAGATGGAGGCCACTGTGTTCTTGGGGATCTTCAATGCTGCAGAAATGTTTTGGTACCCTTCCCCAGATCTGAGCCTCGACACAATCCTGTCTTAGACCTCTACTGACAATTCCTTCAACCTCATGGCTTGGTTTTTGCTCTGAGATGCACTGTCAACTGTGGGACCTTATATAGACAGGTGTGTGCCTTTACAATTCATGTCCAATCAACTGAATTTACTACAAGTTGTAGAAACATCTCAAAGATGATCAATGGAAACAGGAGGCACCTGAGCTCAATTTTGAGTCTCATAGCAAAGGGTCTGAATACTTATGTAAATAAGGTATTTACATTTTCATTTTTCATCAAAACCTATTTTCGTTTTTTTCATTATGGGGTATTGTGTGTAGATTGATGAGGAAGATGTTTTATTTATCCATTTTAGAATAAGGCTGTAACGTAACATAATGGGCAAAAAGTGAAGGGGTCTGAATACTTTCCGAATGCACTGTATGAATTGGGGTAAGGTGAATAGGTATCAAGACTGTCTAAAGTCAGTATAAATGTGTGTGCATGTTGTGTGTGTGTTGGAGTGTCAGTTAGCGTGTAGAATACTGTGACTGTGCATAGAGACAGTGCAAAACTATTTTTTTAAATACAAGGTTCAACTCAGATAGTCCGTGCAGCCATTCTGTTAGCTATTTAGTAGTCTTATGGCTTGGAGATAGAAGCTGTTCAGGAGCCTGTTGGTGTCAGCCGTGATGCACTGGTACCACTTGCCGTGCGGAAGCAGAGAGAAAGGTCTATGGCTTATGTGGCTGGAGTCTAACGATTTCCCGGGCCTTCCTTTCACACCGGATGATATAGAGCTCGGACCCAGTGATGTACTGGGCTGTCCGCACCACCCTCTGTAGCACCATGCGATCGAGGGTGGTGCTGTTGCCATACCAAGCGGTGATGCAGCCAGTCAAGATGCTCTCAATGGTGCAGCTGTAGTACTTTTTTGTGGTTTTAGATGGTGTGCATTTCCACTGTACTCCTATCCTCACGTGGTTCAGTTTTCACTCCAGTCCATTCCACCCATTGGATTAAGTCACGTTTATGAAGTTGATTTATTTGTTGTTGATATTATGTGTACAAGTCACTGTCATACATACTACTGGCTAGATGCCGGCTACCACCCGGTCACTCAATCCTGCACCTTAGAGGCTGCTGCCTTATGTACATAGACATATGTTTAGAATATTGTTCTACTCATTTCATATGTATATATTGTTTTGTACTGTTTTCTAGTCAATGTCACTCCGACATTGCTCGTCCTAGTATTTATATAATTCCATTATTTTACTTTTAGATTTGTGTGTATTGTTGTGAATTGTTAGACACTACTTCACTGTTGGAGCTAGGAACATAAGCATTTCACTATACCTGCAATAACACCTGCTAAATATGTGTATGCGACCATACAATTAGATTTTATTGTATGTATTACTATATTGTGTCGGTAGATGGCAGTACTGTCACAAGGACCTGGGGAAAAAACCGAAGAAAAAAATCCTCGCTCGCAGTTGCGCAGAAGTGGTCTAGTTAAACCCGGATGTAACCAACGCCTAATTGCCGGAGAAAAACGGTGAGTACTTTTCTGAAAACGAGCATAATGAATTTGTTTTAGTTGAATAAATGTGAAGACAGTTGTAGTATAGATTCGCCCATCGTTATATATTAGTGCCTACTCACGTAAGAGACGTTGAATTGTTATATTGTCGTTAACGACCATAAGCGACTTTTCAGGAAATTAGCAATCACAGGCTAACTGAGGGGCAATGCTTGCCACCAACCCACATTGTCATAACTTTGAAAAGTTTCATGATATGCGGCCAGTCTCGAATGTTTTGGACTGTACAAAATAACCAACTATCGGCAATGTTTTATGACAATCTAACTTTACCCAAAATTATTTGGCTAGCTATATGCTTCACGTTAGTGTCTCCCGAATAGCCGGTAGCTCACGTGAAAGTATTGTTACATTTTTGCCTGACACTTCATAGTGTAGAGCAAATTGTAAGGTTTAACTTTCACATTCATTTTTAGACTGACTGAGACTTTAATGGCTAGCTACAGATTGTTACACCAGATAATGTGTGAAACCAAATATTGTTGGTATCCATTTCTGGGAGTTACAGGTTACTGTATGATGTAACGTTAGCACAGAGCATTTGACCAACCTTAATGATATAATCTTTACAAACTTCGTTGTCAATTCGGCCAAACATGTAAATTCTAAAATGCCTGTGTCCAGTTGCAGATGGTGCGTTTGAATTTAGAAAATGCTCAGTTATTAAAATAATGTGTATGGCGCCATCTTAGTGTTGCCAAATTAAGGTTGGTCGAAAATTCTCTGTGCTACGCCAAACAGTACCTAACCTGTAACTCCCAGTAATGGATCCCCAAAATCTGGTTAAATCACATTATCTGGTGTAACAATCTGTAGCTATGCAATGGCATGCTTGCATTTATCTGAAAAATGAGTGCATTTAGACAAGCAGGTCCACTTTTTCCTCTACTAATTGGTCGTTTGACAAATCATATCAGATTTTTTTTTCTTCTTAGCTAATCTGATTGATCAAAATAACAGAATTAGTCAGCCTGTCTAAGCGCAGCCTATGTCCGGTGCCCCCCATTCCAGTTCACTTGCTGTCTGCCGAATTTAGTTAAGCCATAACTGTAGAGCCGATTGTTTATTCATAAGCGATGCCATTTCATTTCACATGTTTAGGTATAGACTAGCTGCTTTTAGCAACTAGCTTGCAAAAAACCTGACTAGTCCACCAGAAGATAAGTACAATTAATTTCAATTTACTCTGTCGATTGTCTGTAGTCTTGGTCCTTATGCAGGGGGTGAATTTGTGAAAGAGAAAAAAACATCTATTGCAACGTATAATTAACCAGCATTTCCAAACGTGGGTCTGTTATAGACCCATGCAGTTCCTCAGCGAGGTCAGTTACTCTCTGCTTACATGTCAAAATAAAAATCCCCAACAAGATCTTGTTTTTTTGTGCATGTATGGCACATGTGCAGGACTTTTATTTTGACATGAATTAAGCGCAGAGGATGAAGTAACCACAGAGAAAGTGGGTCTACAACAGGCCCACTTTTGGAAAGTATGTTTAATTTGTTCTGTTAGATGTTTTTTCTCAATTTCCCCCAGCATAAGGTTTAACCCTAAGGACTATCGGCAGTGTAAGTTTAAATATAATTTTATTTAACCTCTGGCTGCCAGCGGACTATCAATCAAATGTATTTATAAAGCCCTTTTTACATCAGCTGATGTCACAAAGTGCTGTACAGAAACCCAGCCTAAAACCCCAAACAGCAAGCAATGCAGATGTAGAAGCACGGTGGCTCGGAAAAACTCCCTAGAAAGGCCAGAACCTAGGAAGAAACCTAGAGGAACCAGGCTCCGAGGAGTGGCCAGTCCTCTTCTGGCTGTGCCAGGTGGAGAATATAACAGAACATGGCCAAGATGTTAAAATGTTAATAGATGACCAGCAGGGTCAGATAATCATAATCACAGTGCAACAGGTCAGCACCTCAGGAGTAAATGTCAGTTGGCTTTTCATAGCAGAGCATTCAGAGGTAGAGACAGCAGGTGCGGTAGAGAGAGAGTCCAAAACAGCAGGTCCGGGACAAGGTAGCACGTCCAGTGAACAGGTCAGGGTTCCATAGCCACAGGCAGAACAGTTGAAACTGGAGCAGCAGAATGACCAGGTGGACTGGGGACAGCAAGGAGTCAAAAGGCCAGGTAGTCCTGAGGCATGGTCCTCGGGCTCAGGTCCTCCGAGAGGAGAGAATTAGAGGGAGCACATTTAAATTCACACAGTACACCGGATAAGACATGAGAAATACTCCAGATATAACAGTCTGACCCTAGGCCCCCGACACAAACTATTGCAGCATAAATACTGGAGGCTGAGACAGGAGGGGTCGGGAGACACTGTGGCCCTGTACGACGATACCCCCGGACAGGGCCAAACAGCCAGGATATAACCCCACCCACTTTGCCAAGGCACAGCCGCCACACCACTAGAGGGATATCTTCAACCACCAACCTACTACCCTGAGACAAGGCCGAGTATAGCCCACGAACCTGAGGGGGGTGCCAACCCGGACAGGAAGATCACGTCAATGATGCACCCCTCCTAGGGATGGCATGGAAGAGCACCAGTAAGCCAGTGACCCCCTGTAATAGGGTTAGAGGCAGAGAATCCCAATGGAGAGAGGGGAACTGGCCAGGCAGAGACAGCAAGGGCGGTTCGTCGCTCCAGTGCCTTTCCGTTCACCTTTACACCCCTGGGCTAGACTACACTCAATCATAGGACCCACTGAAGAGATGAGTCTTCAGTAAGACTTAAAGGTCGAGACCGAGTCTGCGTCTCTCACATTCCATAAAAATTGAGCTCTATAGGAGAAAGCCTTGCCTCCAGCTGTTTGCTTAGAAATTCTAGGGACAGTAAGGAGGCCTGCGTCTTGTGACTGTAGCGTACGTGTAGGTATGTACGGCAGGACCAAATCGGAAAGATGGGTAGGAGCAAGCCCATGTAATGCTTTGTAGGTTAGCAGTAAAATCTTGAAATCAGCCTTAGCCTTAACAGGAAGCCAGTGTAGAGAGGCTAGCACTGGAGTAATATGATAAAATGTTTTGGTTCTTGTCAAGATTCTAGCAGCCGTGTGTAGTACTACATTGATTTAGTGTTTTATCCGGGTAGCCGGAAAGTAGAGCATTGCAGTAGTCTAATCTAGAAGTGACAAAAGCATGGATACATTTTTCTGCATCATTTTTTGACAAAGTTTCAGATTTTTGCAATGTTACGAAGATGGAGAAAAGCTGTCCTTTTAAATATTCTTTATGTTCGTCAAAAGCGAGATCGGGGTCCAGATTAACGCCGAGGTCCTTCACGGTTTTATTTGAGATGACTGTAGAACCATCGAGATTAATTGTCAGATCCAAAAGAAGATCTCTTTGTTTCTTGGGACCTAGAACTAGCATCTCTGTTTTGTCCGAGTTTAAAAGTAAAACATTTGCCGCCATCCACTTCCTTATGTCTGAAACACAGGCTTCCATGGAAGGCAATTTTGGGGCTTCACCATGTTTTATCGAAATGTACAGCTGTGTATCGTCCGCATAGCAATGAAAGCTAATATTATGTTTCCGAATGACATCACCAAGAGGTAAAATAAATATATATATATATGTATCTGTGGATGGTTTGTCTTCTGACAAATCAACTGTAAATTTGTGTTCTAATATATTAGTGAAAACAAGTGGTCCTAAAACAGAACCTTGAGGAACAGTGGAATTTACAGTTGATTTGTCAGAAGACAAACCATCCACAGAGACAAATTGATATCTTTCCGACAGATAAGATCTAAACCAGGTCAGAACTTGTCCGTGTAGACCAATTTGGGTTTCCAATCTCTTCAAAAGAATGTGGTGATTGATGGTATCAAAAGCAGCACTAAGGTCTAGGAGCACGAGGACAGATGCAGAGCCTTGGTCTGACGCCATTAAAAAGTAATTGTGCAGTCTCAATGCTATGATGGGGTCTAAAACCAGACTGAAGCGTTTCGTATACATTGTTTGTCTTCAGGAAGGCAGATATGGTCACTAGTGTAACCAGGAGGAGAGGCCTCATTTAACACAGTAAATTCATCAGGCTTGAGACATGTTTCAGTCAGGCCAATCACATCAAGATTATGATCAGTGATTAGTTCATTGACTATAACTGCCTTGGAAGTGAGTGATCTAACATTAAGTTGCCCTATTTTGAGATGTGAGATATCACAATCTCTTTCAATAATGACAGGAACGGAGGAGTTGTTTATTCCAGTGAGATTGCTAAAGTGAACACCGCCATGTTTAGTTTTGCCCAACCCCCCCTAGATCAAGGCACAGACACGGTCTCAATGGGGATAGCTGAGCTTACTACACTGACTATGCTAGTGGCAGACTCCAGTAAGCTGGCAGGGTGGCAAACAGCCTGCTGCCTAGCCTGCTGCCTGGCCTGCACCCTATCTCATTGTGGAGTTAGAGCCCTGTCTATGTTCATAGATAAGATGAGAGCACCCCTCCAGCTAGGATGGAGTCCGTAACTCCTCAGCAGGCTAGGCTTGGTCCTGTTTGTGGGTGAGTCCCAGATTGAGGGCCAATTATCTACAAATTCTATATTTTGGGAGGGGCAGAAAACGGTTTCAACCAGCGATTGAGTTGAGACGCTGCTATAGAGCTCATCACTCCCCCTAACTGGGTGGGGGGCAGAGACAATTACTCGATGCCGACATCTTTCTAGCTGATTTACATGCTGAAGCTATATTGCGCTTGGTGACCTCTGACTGTTTCATCCTAACATCGTTGGTGCCGACGTGGATAACAATATCCCTATACACTCGCCAGTTCAAGCCTTAGCCAGCACCATTTTAGAGCTCTATAGGATTCAGATTAGCCTTTACGTCGGTAGCCCTGCCCCCTGGTAAACAGTGTATGATCGATCGCTGGATGATACTTATTAAGTCTAATACTGCGGGTAATGGAGTCGCCAATGACTAGGGTGTTCAATTTGTCAGAGCTAATGGTGGGAGCCTTTGGCGGCTCAGACCCCGTAACGGGAGGAGGAGAGACCAGAGAAGGCTCGGCCTCTGACCCGTTGCTTAATGGGGAGAACCGGTTGAACGTTTCTGTCGGCTGAATGAGAGACACCGGTTGAACATTCCTACAGCATTTCCTTTCAGAAGCCATGAGAAATTTGTCCGGCTGCGGGGACTGTTTGAGGGGATTTATACAACTATCTGTACTTATTGGTGGTACAGACGATGTTTCATCCTTTCCTACACTTAAATGACCCTTGCCTAACGTTGCGTCTGAAGCTGGGCTTGCAGCACAGCTATCCTCGCCATAAGGCGATTGTTCTCCTGTATATTAATAGTACAGCGACTGCAATTAGAAGGCATCATGTTAATGTTACTACTTAGCTTCGGCTGGAGGTCCTGACGAACCATGTCCGGGGTGAAAAAGTTGAATGAAAAAAGTTGAACGAGGAAAAAATATAAAACGATAATTAAAAAGTAAAAGCCATAAATTTGGCAGGTAGCAAAGAAACGTTAGCAACAAACCGCACGTAAACTAGTCTACAAGTTGTGACCGGAAACTATAGCGTTTTTTTGCAAGATAATTCCTAGCATCACTAGTGTGGAAATACTAGCGTTGCTAAAAGCAGCTAGGTATAGACTACCCGTTTCTAATGTGTTAATCTACTTATTCAGCAGAAGCAACGATTTGAAATTAGAATCTTAAATCAGGCAAAACGCAAGAAGTCGTAATGAGTACATCATATCGCTTCCCATTCCCTGCAATGTCTTTGCAATGCAAGTATGCGGAAGTTAACGCTGTCTAGCAGTAACTGGAAATAGCTTTTTTATTACATAACACCAAGTTTGTCACAGAGACACAGTTTTTTTGTGTAGTCCAGGCATATTTTGATTTGCCTGGACCCCTGTCTGTTTACCTGTCTGTCTCTACCTCCTTCCATTGACTATTAAAGTTCCGCCCCCCATAAAGGATCCATTAGTGACAATCAACATGTTTCCAATGTGGTCAAGCATCGTTTGTGGTTTGATGATCAATAGATGCCCATGTTTTGAGCATTAGCCTAACACACCATGAACATCACCTGTCTGTACATCAATAGACTGCAGGCAAGGCAGACAGTGTTATTGCTAATCGCGGTGCTGTTGTCATCTCCACTCTTTCTGGTTATGTTGTTTTTAGTTCCCCAGTTATTGTTATTGTGTGGAGTTACAAGCAAGGTCACAAGCAAGGTCTCAATTATGTCCTTCATAAGATATTAACTCTACTATGTTATGACTGGTGTATGTGTGTCCTGTCTGTCTATCTGTGTCTGTCTCTCTCTGAGTAGATGCAGACAATAAAGTGTGTAGTGGTGGGGGACGGAGCTGTAGGAAAGACCTGTCTACTTATCTCCTACACAACCAACAAGTTCCCCTCAGAATACGTGCCTACGGTAAGAGGTGGGCAGGGGAGAAGGTAAGTAGGGGAAGACAAGTCACACCCTAAACACTGTGGAGGTCAGTGGGGGGATGTCCAGAGAGCTGAGTAGGAGGGTAGAATGGGCTTGAACACCATAACCAGCCTGCCAGTTGGGGTAATGTTTGATTTGAACCTTTTTTTAACGTTTAGCTTATTGATTTACATTTGCTTCATTAAATAATTAAAGATGGGTAACATCCCTTGAACTTTTTTACTCATTCTTTTGTGTGTCTCGTGTGCAGGTGTTTGATAATTATGCAGTGACGGTGATGATCGGAGGGGAACCCTACACACTTGGGCTTTTTGACACAGCAGGTAATCTGTCTCTGTCTGTCTGTCCTGTCAATTTATGCTTTTATGTCTGTACATCCTTCTGTTAAGCAGTCTGTGTACTACAACTCAATCCTAGTCTGCCTTTGTTCATTTTTGAGAACATATGATGTCTTGTAAATGCAACTCAACCAGTTGAATTGTTCAATATCACATTAGTTTCATTGTCACAGCGTTCTCTTCCTCTGATTGGTCGTCTCAGGTCAGGAGGATTACGATAGGCTGCGACCTCTCAGCTACCCACAGACGGACGTCTTCCTCGTCTGTTTCTCCTGCGTATCACCCTCATCCTTTGAGAATGTCCGCGAGAAGGTCAGTGTTGGTCTCTGAGTCGCCACAACTCAACTTTTTACCTTGTATTATTACCCATAGAGAAACTTATAGAGGATGGATCTGAACACTTTCCTTAGCCACTTCACCTTCTGTTATGGCAGAAGATATCCCAAAGCCCATTGGAAGGCTATGTGAAGTCATCCTCATATTGCTTACATCAGGAATGGGCAACTTTGATTGGGTTGCAGTGGCACACGGATCTGTGTACCCACATCCATTCCCACACATGCAGTCAGAGCCGGCCATAGCCTTTCGGGGGCCCTAAGTTGTCTTGCGAGCAAAACATTGAAGTTTTAGTTAATTTCCTGCAATTCTACACATTTTGCTATGGAGTGTAGAGAAAATGTTGCAGTTTTAAAGTAAGTTTGCTTCAATTCTATACATTTTGCCATGGGGCGGAGAGAAGATTTTATAATTTTAGAACTCATTTCATGCAATTCTACTAATTTTGCCATGGGGTGGAGAGAAGAACGTGTAGTTTTACAGCAAATGTTCTTAAATTCTACACACTGCATAGTGTGGCGAGAAATGTTTGCAGTTTTTAATATGATATGTGAGTGAGCGTGACAAAATTTAATGGGGGCCCCCTGGTCGGTAATTCGACCATGATTACTACAAGTTTAGATGCCTAGACTAATTTACCAATCTAAAAATTCTTAGCTAATTCAGTGACTAACATAACACAACAAACTTCTGATTCACAACCACGTTTCAAAATTGCAAATTGTATTATACTATTGTAACTCTCAACAGTAAGTTGAGACCCCGAATGAGTTCCTAAAAAATCATTTTTTAACTAATTTTGGGAAATTGATCCGCGGCCCTCCAGTTGCCCATTCCTGGCTTACATCTATCTCTGTTGATATCTGCAAACAGAATGGCTAGGGGCTAGCTCAGGGTTAAAAAAAAAATATGAAAAAAGAAAGAGCATTGCACTTGTCTTTTCCTACTAGCCCTCACTTTGCTGAAAAATGTACTTACTACGACTGAGGTATGTGGTTGTCTCACCTAGCTTTCTTAAGATGAATGCACTAACTGCAACTCGCTCTGGATAAGAGCATCTGCTGAATAACTAAAATGTAAAAATGATTTTGAATTGAGCATATGAACTGATTCTGTACACACTCTGACCTCTGTGTATCCTTTGACCCCTGTAGTGGGTTCCAGAGATCTCCCATCACTGTCCTCGTACACCCTTCCTGTTGGTGGGCACCCAGGTGGATCTGAGGGACGACAGCAACACTGTGGAGAAGCTGGCCAAGAACAAACAGCGGCCCCTGTCCCCTGAGAGCGGAGACAAGCTGGCCCGTGACCTCCGGGCTGTCAAATATGTGGAGTGCTCCGCCCTCACACAGGTAAGGGGCCAAGGATTATGATAATGTTTCATGGTTAGAGGGAAAAGGGGCTGATAAGGACCTATGGTGGCTGAAACATTGCTCTACTTCACAAAATAGGTTAGAATACATTTATAAACAATGAAAAGTCAATGCCAACTCTCCCTCTCTCCTCTCTCTCTCTCTCTCAGAGGGGGCTGAAGAACGTGTTTGACGAGGCCATCCTGGCAGCTTTGGAACCTCCTGAGACTAAACCCAAGAAACGCTGTGTCCTGCTATAAAGGGAGGAGGAGAGAGGGAGCCGTAGAGAGGCAGGGTCCAGAATGGGCGAGTTGGTTACAAATAAGAGAAGCAGATCAACAGCTTGAAAAAGGACAAAAAAGAGTGAAAAGGAAGATGAAATGGCATCGAGACTCCAATACATTCATGCACTGTGCCTTCTTAATATGTATTGAAAAAAGGAGAGGAGAGCGAAAGCAATTTGGTCTTTCAAGTAAAGAATACAAGAGGGGAAGGAATCAACAGAACTTTCATCTAGTCTCCTTCTCCAGATACACTTTAGACATCTGCAGTGTTTACCCTAACATTACTTCGGTGGGGCGGGCTCTCCTACCTGCCCGTCATGTTGCCTTTGTGCCTAGCTTAAATGAAATAAATACCTTGGGGAAACACTTAATTGACATTGTTTTCTTTTGTTGCTACTTTGAGGAGGGAGGGGGAGAACACAAGATTTGTTTCCACTCCCGACCAGGCTAGCATGCTTGAATGGTCACTTTTCCTTTTGGGACAGACCAAGTGCATTTTCGCCTCAGATTTTACTGCCTTCTGAAGGCGACACAGAACTGAATTTATATTATTTTTTATCTCTTTTTGTGTCATGTATGATGTAGTAATTTTATGATTTTCTTTTGGGAAATTCTTAGCGTATATTATATTCTTTTGGGAGTAATTAAAAAAACATTATTTTTTTGCTTGACTACCTACTTGATTGTGATTGGTTGATAGTATAACACATTAAGCTGTAGTATTTTGAATAGCTGATCTTAATCTTCATAATAACAATGATGGTGAGATTATAACCTTTTCCTAGTCAACTTCTGGATGTTTGTAATTGCAGAATGTTTGTAATAAAATTGTTTAACTGACACATAGTTGGTGTGTAATTGTTATTTTTCTATACATGTTTCACGTGACGTATACAGCACACATCATAGAAGAAACTGTAGTCAAAACAAGTTTATTTGACCAAGTCAACTGTGCAGAACACTAGCAACATGCATCACAATTGTTTTATCAGCATTGGACTAAAGCAACATGGATGCAGACGGACTAGGGGGAGAGGACAGGTATTCTTACTGGTGGAATCTGAGGAGGGGTAGGAGGAGGGGCCACAGGATAATTGATGTACAAATAAATAAAAGACAGAATAGTGGCAAAATACTCATAAATACAGTAAATGTATAAAGACTGCAGCTACCTACTACACTGAAATCAAAAGACTCATAAATACAGCAAATGTATAAAGACCAACTACCAGCCACTGAAATCAAGAATCATAAATACAGTAAATGTATAAAGATTGCAACTACCTACTATACTGAAGTCAAACGCATTTAAGAAAAGGGCTGTAATAATTTCCCTGTTAGTTGTGGTTAATTTCGGCTTTAAACGCTTTGTCAGTTTAAGTTAATTATGTGTGTGTGCTCGCTGTAGGCTGTGTGCCATTGTGATCTAGACAATCACCTACACAGTGTAGGACGCTGACTTGCAATGCTGCATTATAGTTCCTTTTAGGTTGAAAGAGTACATCATGAGTGTAATATGTTCCATGGGAGTGTTAATATTGCTCTGTGCAGTGAGTTTCCTTTCTCCATGCTTGTTAGTATATCTCTCTACTTTCTGGCATTAGAGGTAATGGGAGAGGTCATTCCACTCTTTCTGCCTTCCCTTGCAGAGGTTTCTGTCATGCGTAGGTCCTCACTCTCAGAATGCACTGGCTTATACTATCCACACGGTTCTTGCCAGAGTCTTAAAGTGTATATCAGGTCAGTTTGTAGAACATGTCATCAAAGTGTTGTTCTACAATGTCTGTACAGGGCTCCACAGCAGGGGTTCCCAACCTTTCCCCCAGGGCCCCACTTCTCACATTTGAAAAATGTAACTTTGTTTAATTTCAGGGACCTAGGATTTTAGGTGGGCTATTTAATGATTATAATAATAATCTATAAGGAAAATAAAGCCTTGACCCGATTTCCCACAATGTTATTCTGCTACCAAATATGTTTTATTAAAATGTATATCAACCTCAATTTAATTCTACATATTATATTTTACAGAAAGTGAATAGATCAATTGATAGCGACAGAGTCACACATTGTATAAGATTACTTCCCAAGCAAAGTCCAATTTCTTTGACTCCTTGACTTTAGGTCGTAGCTCAGATTCTGAATGTCATGGAGACAAACCAAAGATATTCTCAGAGTCGCATCTTCCTCGGGCATTTTACCGCTTGTTTCTAGCCTAAAGCTTCACAGATTTATGCGTTGTTTTAGATAGGTATAAACAATTAAAAAAAATATACCCCTCAAGTCAAGGAAGGTCCTGCCCCCCCCCCCCCCCCCCCCCCCCCCCCCCCAAAAGAAACATTGGCGCCTCCTAGGTTGGGAACCCTGGTTCTAGAGTGTCTGGTCCACAGGAGGTTGCTGGCACCTTAATTGGGGAAGACGGGCCCGTGGTAATGGCTGGAGCGGAATTAGTGGAATAGTATCAAACACATGCCATTCCATTTACTTCGTTCCAGCTGTTATTATGAGCCGTCCTCCCCTCAGCAGCCTCCACTGGTCTGGTTGTTGTAGTGTTCCAGAATGTCTGGGTAGTGTTGTGTTCTAGAGTGTCTGGACTGTGTTGTGTCTGGGTAGTGTTCTGGAGTGTCTGGGTAGTGTTCTGGAGTGTCTGGGTAGTGTTCTGGAGTGTCTGGGCTGTGTTCTAGAGTGTCTGGGTAGTGTTCTAGAGTGTCTGGGTAGTGTTCTGGAGTGTCTGGGCTGTGTTCTAGAGTGTCTGGACAGGTGTAAGGTTCTTGTGTGTCTGCTCAGTGCTCTGGGTTCTGCATAGACTGGGTTCACTCTCGGCAGGTGTGGATCATCACTGTATTCTTGCACTGCTGGCAGCGGACCGAGCAGCACCAGGAGAACTTACAGGAGCAGCGCTGCACCACCTCGGCCCGGCCTGCCCGGTACCCTGGCCCACAACACACCAGCTCACAGCCATCTGGGGCCAGCCGGGAGGTGCCTGGGAGGGGAGGATGTAGACGAGGTAGAGGAAAGGAAATAAGGATGTGAACATACAAAACAGCCTGATCACCTAATAAAACGTAAATGCTTTATCCCAGTGCTGCTGATGTTACTGAATCTCACCGTTACAGCGTCGGCCCGCCGTCCCGGGGATCCCATTGTCGGGGTCGAGACGGCAGAAGTCTGGAGAGACAGCGAGGTACACCAGGTCCCTGGCGGCGGGAGGTTTGACCTGGGGGTCCCGGGGCAGCAGGGCTGTCCTGGAGCCGATACGGGACAGACGCACCTGGGTGAGTGGGGGTATTTGTTGAATGTTAGAGATTTTGAAAAGACTGGAAGCAGTAAAAAACACAAATTTCCAATGGTTTGTCACCTATTAAATGAATAATGAAGATTATATCCCAAATATATGGCTGTACCTCTGTGGCTCCATCAAAGCGTTCCTTCAGCACCGCGCCGACGCGCCGAAATGGGGGCATGACTTTCCAGCAGGTCCTCAGCTCACAGGATCCCGAGACACCATGACACTTACACTCCACCTGCATGTTATGGAGGATAGCCTGGGGATGGAGGAATGTAAAAGAACAATCAGGAAGTCAAAGGAAACAACGAAAAAAGATGATAGAAGTGAAGATTGATGATGTCATCAGAGTGCCCCACCGCCACCAACCTTCCGTCCAGCCTCATTGTTATGGACATTCATGAGGGGTCTCCCTGCCGACATCCCCTTGGCACGCTCTGTCTCATCCACGAAGGTTTGGGAGAAGGCCACACCATATGAAAGGTTATCACTGCACCCAGACCACTGGAATCCTGCAGGACAGACAGAAAGATGTTGACAGCATCTGCACATTTCCAATTATGTGCAGACAGCAAGAGAGACAGACATATAGACCGATGTCTAGACACAAGCGTAGACAGAGGATCAGAGGCCCACACCCCAGACTCACCCTCGGGACTGACCCCTCTGACCTTCCTGTCGCAGCCACACCGCTCTAGCTCCCCCCGGCTGCAGCCTCGCGTCACTGCAACCGCTACCGCCGCCGAGGACAGGGCGTGCACAAAGGCTGCCTCACGCGTGCCTGGTTTTTAGAAGAGTTCAAGACAGCAATTGAGTCATTTACCATGTCATCACATGTGGAATCAACGGCTTCTCTGTTACCAGCATGTTAATGACTGTGGTACAACCCCAGATTTCCAGTGGTAACTAGAGAGGCCCTGCTGTCCTCACCTTGGCTCATGACTCTACCGAACACGTTGACTCCACGCGGGGTGGTGGAGCAGTTCCAACGGCGATTACGAAACTGGTGCTGGCACTGATCAGACCAACAGCCAAGCCAATGGGACCAAGGGTTCGGGGTTCATATAGACAGGCAGATAGACATTTTACATAGGTGCTGAGGAGAGTGAACTTTGGTAAAACTGGTGCAATTGTTTAATACTTTACTGAGTACAGATGAGGGGATGTTAATGAGGCTGGTTAAAGAGGAAGAAGAAAATGATCATAATAATAATAATAAATACAAATGAGGAGGATGATTGAGGAGGTTAATGATGACACTTCTCCACACTGATTGATATGGATGTCGGTTGAAGAAGATTATTTTGGTGATGAGGATGTTGAAGATGACTGTAACAACAGCGCTGATGATGCTGATTGAAGATCGTGTGGAAGATGACTCTTCCACATGGACTTCACTACTTTTGTAACACAACCGATGACAGTTCTGCCCCAGGCTCATACCTCCTCTATGACCATCTCGGCTGCCTTGCGCACAGACTCCATGACCTCTCCCCGCGCCCTGCACACCCCCACCTGCCCCACGGACAGTCCCCTCAGCCGCCCACAGGGGGCAGCACCCGACACGGGCCGCGAGCGCGGCATCCTCGCCAGGGAGCTGAGAGAGAGAAAGAGAGGGAGAGATGAAGATGCAGGAGAGAGAGGGGAGGGGCAGAGGGGGAGATAGAGGAAGAGAAAGTGGGGGAGATGGGGATTGAGGGAGAGCGAGGGGGTAAATGGCGAGAAGGGGTGAGATTAAGGATAGAGGGAGAGGAAGAGAAGGGGCGAAAGAGCGAATGATGGGTGAAAGAGGAGTGAACACAGGGGACAGGGTTTCAGAGAGAGAAAGAGAAGGATGGAGAAAGACCAGCAGACCAAAGGGACAGAGAAGACACAGTGAAGGGAGGGAGGGAGAGAGAGAGGGAGAGAGAGGACAAGAGAGAAAAGGTCAGCAAGGGAGAGACAAAGAGAGAAAGGGGAGCGACAGAAAGAGATTTAGAGGCACGTCACCATCTTTTAAAAGTTATAGCATGACAAACAAACTCTCTCTTTCTCTCCCTCCTGGAACGCCAGACTTACAGCCAGTTGGTTGCCATGGTCGGGTGGGTTGCCCATAGCAACAGCAGGAGGAGTTGTGCCGTGAGATTGACAGCGGAGACAGTTGGCATCAGACTGTCTGTCTGTCCGTCTCCGTGGGTCAGTGAGTGTCCTTGGGCGGCAGTCTGCCCGTTTCCACGGTTATGCCTCGTTGTCCGTCAGTGTGTCAGTTAGTTCTATGTTTCTGGTTCCGAGCTTGGGGATGATCCCCTCATATCTGCAGATAGGAGAAGGTCGACCTGGTTAGTTCAGTAATGTGTTCTGTCGGAGAAGCTCATCTCTCCCTCTTACAACTTATTCACAACCATCAGGTCTGTGATCAAGACTGTAGATCAGGGTGCTATTTCATTTTCTATGAAAAATGCTATATATAATACATAACAAGTTCTCTGGATGAGTACAGCTTAGTAATAAAGGTGGGTTCTTACCAGTTCATGTCCAGCACTGTCCAGTAGTTTTTCTCTTTGGAAATGTGTCTGACCAGATTGAAAATCAAATCAAATTTCTCAGTGAATGGTATCAATCTTATATATGAACAATTTCCACCTGTGTGATAGCAGAAACATGCCTATAGGAAGGTCTTGTCATGTAAAGTTATCCAGGTACACGTCTAAAAAAGCTAAATTAGAAAAATAAAATTGTCATATCCAAATAGTATAGTTCTTGACCAAATAAAACTCAAAATTATGACACAAAATTATGACACTTTTTGTTTGTCTGATTCCCCTCTATCTTTCTTTCTATCTCTCTCTCTCTCTCTCTCTCTCTCTCTTTCTATCTCTCTCTCTCTAGAAAATGTTTGAGAGAGAGAAAGAGACTAATATTATAACACAAAGAACAAAAGTGAGGGAAACTCAACATCCAAAAAAGCCCCTAAAATTTTGATAGGTAAATATGTAAAAAAGCATTTTCCCTCTTTGCTGTTTGTCCTTTGGTTGCTTCCCCTCGTTAAGAAAACGAATGTGTGTCTAGTCCCGTAAAAGACCGAAAGAAAGAGTGAGAATGGTGAGATGGGAGTGATGGGTTATAAAGGAGGGAGAGAGCGAGGGAGGGAGTGAGGGAGAGAGAGGGAGAGAGAGAGAGAGAGAAGAGATGCAGGGTGGGAGTCAGAGGGAGGGGACACTGTGTAATGGTTACACTACAGTACATTAACATTGACACTGATGAATGGCATGGGCTCCATTGTGCATGTTAAGCACAAGACATAATATGTGACCCAGACCGGAGAGAGGGAGAGCTAAACAGAATTCTGCTGAATGGTTCATTTAGAGCGCGGTGTGTGTGTGTGTGTGTGTGTGTGTACGCATGTGCGTGTGTGTGTGTACGCATGTGCGTGTGTGTGTGTGTACGCGTGTGCGTGTGTGTGTGTACGCGTGTGCGTGCGCACCAGTTTCCAAGAACTTTAAAAGCACCTGTCAGAATATGTCTCTGTTCATTCAGTGGCCCTAGCTACAGGTTCTCACTGATGCCACATTGTGTGTTTGACTGAAACGTGCAGTGGTTACTGTGGCCTGTATGAAATACCCAGCAGAAGATGAAGGACCCTGGGACTAAACACCTCCCTCTGCAACTGGATCCTGGACTTCCAGACAGGCTGCCCCCAGGTGGTAATGGTAGGTAACAACACATCCACCACGCTGATCCTCAACACGGGGGCCCCTCAGGGGTGCGTGCTCAGTCCCCTCCTGTACTCCCTGTTCACTCATGACTGCATGGCCAGGCCCGACTCCAGCACCATATTCATTAAGTTTGCTGATGACACAACAGTGGTAGGCCTGATCACCGACAACGATGAGACACCCTATATGGAGGAGGTCAGAGACCTGGCCGTGTGGTGCAAGGACAACAACCTCTCCCTCAACGTGATCAAGACAAAGGAGATGATTGTGGAATACAGGAAAAGGAGGAACAAGCACGCCCCCATTCTCATCGATGGGGCTGTAGTGGAGCAGGTTGAGAGCTTCAACTTGGTGTCCACATCACAAACAAACTAACATGGTCCAAGCACACAAAGAGAGTCGTGAAGAGGGCACGATAAAACCTATTCCCCCTCAGGAGACTGAAAAGATTTTACAGCTGCACCATCGAGAGCATCCTGACGGTTTGCATCACTGCCTGGTTTGGCAACTGCTCGGCCTCCGACCGCAAGGCACTACAGAGGGTAGTGCATACGGCCCAGTACATCATCGGGGCCAAGCTTCCTGCCATCCAGGACTTCTATACCAAGCGGTGTCAGAGGAAAGCCCTAAAAATTGTGAAAGACTCCATCCACCCTAGTCATAGACTGTTCTCTCTGCTACCACAAGGCAAGCAGTACCGGAGCGCCAAGTCTAGGTCCAAGAGGCTTCTAAACTGCTTCTACCCCCAAGCCATAAGACTCCTCAACAGCTAATGAAATGGCTACCCAGACTATTTGCATTGCCCCCCCCCCCACGCTACTGCGTCTCTCTATTATTATCTATGCATAGCAACTTTAATAACTCTACCTACATGTACATAATTACCTCAATTACCTCGACACCGGTGCCCCCGCACACTCTGTACCAGTACCCCCTGTATATAGCCTCCACATTGACTCTGTACCGGTACCCCCTGTAAATAGCCCCCTATTGTTATTTTCTGCTTTCTTAATTATTTGTTATTTTTATCTCTTACTTTTGGGGGTATTTTCTTAAAATGGCATTGTTAGTTAAGGGGTTGTAAGTAAGCATTTCACTGTAAGGTTATAGAGAGACACCTGTTGTATTCAGCATTTCACTGTAAGGTTATAGAGAGGCACCTGTTGTATTCAGCATTTCACTGTAAGGTTATAGAGAGGCACCTGTTGTATTCAGCATTTCACTGTAAGGTTATAGAGAGGCACCTGTTGTATTCGGTACATGTGACTAATAACATTTGATTTGAAATAGAGATGACTATACCCACCCTCGTCCAGGAATTGCGACACTAAGCTTTTTGTGTATATATGTATGTGAGAAAGTGTCTTACCTAATGTTTAATCTTCCCAAACTTTGTTGCTCTTTTTACGAGTTCCCCCCCTCCCCTCCTCTATCTTGCCTTCTCCTTCGCTCTTTCTCTGCCTCTCTATATTGTCTTAGAAGAAGGGGTGACATTTAGACAAGGGGAAGAAAACACACTGGCGACAAATATTGGAACGGAGGCAAATAAATCCCGAAAGTGGAGGGGAGGGAGGGATGGAGTGAGGGATGGAGTGAGAAACTACTGGGGTGTTAAACTGAGGTTAAGGGGTAAAGGGAAAGGGGGCAGAAAGGAACATTCAGGGATGTAGAGTAGAAGGAAAGTCTGATATTAGAGTTCAGGGAGAGGGGTTGGTGCTCCCTTATGGTCCTGTACAGCACTCTCTGTGTGTGTGTGCGTGCGTGCGTGCGTGCGTGTGTGCGTGCGTGCGTACTTAGGGATACCCCTGCTGCTGGGGTGTATTCCGGCACAGCGCTGGAACACCTGAGTGAACTAATTTATTACTTGTGTTATATCTCCAGTAGTTGATTTAGGTGTTTTAGTGCTAGGTAGTAACAAAAACCTGCACACTTTGGCTGTCCAGGGATGGGATTGGTGACCTATGCCCATCACTTATAGGCCTATCTAATTAATGTAATAGTGCTGAACAATGTTTGGTTAACTCATTGAAAGAGGTGTATGAGGCCCTTGTAGCCCTTCTGACCCCTGCCCTACGACCTATAATGATATCACTATCTAATGGCATGGCATACCATAGTCTACCTGAACCCAGTGACACGAGGGCCTCTCCGAACAAACAAATAAATAACCTAATTCTGGGTTGGCTCCACTGCTCACCTCCCACCTCCCCAAACCTCTCTCTCCATTTGAACAGTCCCTCTCTCTGTTTCCCTCCTCCCTCCTTTTTTAACTCTACTCCATGTCGTATTCCTCCTTTGTGTCCGTCCATTTCTCTCAGTGACGTCTTCCGCTGTATCCCCCAGCAATGCCATGGCGATGGGCTCGCCACTGTTATGTCCGGCGCCTCCGTTGTGCTCATCCCTCCGTCCCTTCACCCCTCTCTCGTAAATAACATCCCCTCTTTTTTATCTTTCCTCCTGTTGGAGCCCTTTTTATCATCCTAGATGACCTCACTTACGCTCTGATTGTCTATAGTCACGTTGCAGGTGTATACTAGCTACCCCAACACCTGTGCCTATTGAGTAGTTTGTGTAACTTAGAGGTTTCCTAACTTCCAGGTGGGTGGTGCAGTTAGAGGTGTTATGCACGGCGCACCTCAAAGGGGCAACTGTGGCCAAATTCAATATCTTTGAATTCATTCTGTGTATAAAAAATTATATCTTGGATACTTTTATCCTACAAAGAAATACAACTGATGGGGCATGAGTACACATTGGTGGTGGATATTGGCTTGAGTTCCAGTGCTTTGAGCATTGAAAACGTGCTATATAAATTCAGCCCTATAGCATTATGATGATGTAGCTAGTCTAACAGGTAGGGCTGCACTGCCACTTCATCCAGATATCTCTACTGTATTGTTATCTCATAGTGTGCTGATTATTACTGGATGGCCAGCTGACCTCATTCTCCCATGGTTGCCCTTGGTAACCATCAACTCTATTGCAAAGCCTTCTCGTAGGTTATTATGGGATGGAAATTTGATCCCTCCTTTTTTCGACCCTCTGGTGGTAACTCTCTCTCCTTGTCTCTTGCTCTTTCTCAGGTGGTATCTCTCTCTCCCTCTCTATCTCTCTCTCTGGTGGTCTTTCTCTCTCCCAGGGGAAATGCTAGCTGCTTTCTCAGCCTGAGTATGAACAAAGCAGTCATATCTGACTTAGACGCTACCATATACTGTAAAGGCACACCCACCGGAGAGAGAGGTTTCTTCTGAAGCTACCCATTTCCATTGTAAGGACGGGCTGAATAGTAAATTAGTACTGCTGAATGTACTACCATATGAAAGTGTGCTTGCACTCATAACGTGTTTCTGTGTATGAGAAGTGGTGAAGGGAGCTGTGAATATTATGGGATGGATGTGTTAGAGGGGTGAGCAGCAGATGTGTGGAGGTGGGGGCAGTGTGTGGGGCTCTGAATATTATGGGATTGATGCGTTATTAGGCGGTGGGTGTGTGTGGGGGGGGCAGTGGCTGTGAAAGGGAGGGGATTGTGAGCATTATGGGTTAGAGAGGTTGTCAGGCAGGGGCCTGAGAGGGGGAAGCTGGGGGAGAGTGTGGGGGTTGAGCGGGTATGGGGGGGATAAGAGTGGAATGAGTGTGTGTGTGTGTGTGTGTGTGTGTGTGTGTGTGTGCGTGCGTGCGTGTGTTTGTGTGTAGGGTGCTATGAATACTATGGGATTCAGGTGTTATGAAATGGAAGGGGGGTGTATGGGTTTGGGGGGGGGTAACAGAGCATCCAATCACAGACAACAGACTGTCTGACATTGGGGCTTGGGGTCATGGCAAGGAGAAATGTTATGAGGTGTGCAGTCAGAAAGGCAGAGAGAGTAATGGCTCACTACACCTGGGCTGGACACACTGGCAGACAGGTGTAGAGACATTGGGTTCCCTCCAGGGTTGGTGTGGCAACTCCATTTGAACAATAACAGTCATACCTGGAAGACATACACTTTACAGCTCAACAATAAAAACAATCTGAATTTCAATTGACCATTACCACAGTAGAAACATAAGCTAATTAAACCCCACCTAGGCAGAGATTATTCTGGTGTAGGGCCTCTTGCATCCAGGGCACAGTCAGTGCACTTGACCTGTAGAGGGAGTAGGATCTCAGGCTATTAAGTACAGCACCAGAAGACATATCTACTGGACAGGTGTTTGTTCTACGTTTTTAAGGGCCTGCCTGCCTGCCTGCCTGCCTGCCTGCCTGCCTGCCTGCCTGCCTGCCTGCCTGAACAAGCTCCCTCACGACGCCAGGACAGCGGAGTCAATCACCACCTTCCGGAGACACCTGAAACCCCACCTCTTTAAGGAATACCTGGGATAGGATAAAGTAATTCCTTCTAAAGTGGTTGTTCCACTGGATATCATAAGGTGAATGCACCAATTTGTAAGTCGCTCTGGATAAGAGCGTCTGCTAAATGACTTAAATGTAAATGTCTGTCTGTCTGTCTGTCTGTCTGTCTGTCTGTCTGTCTGTCTGTCTGTCTGTCTGTCTGTCTGTCTGTCTGTCTGTCTGTCTGTCTGTCTGTCTGTCTGTCTGTCTGTCTGAGTGCTTACCTGTCCCTTTTTGTCTGGATGCCTGTGTGTGTGTGTCGTGTGTGTGTCGTGTGTGTGTGTGTCGTGGGTGTGTCTAACCTTTCCCCCCTGTCTAGCAGTGTATTCCTTCATTATCCCAGCTGTCATCACTTGTCTGTCTACCTGTCTGACAGACCGCCTCCTTTGCCCCCAATCCCTCCCCAACCTTCATCTCCAGGGTTTGGCTCAGAGGGCTACTATACATGGGTGCATCTCAATAGTTTAAAAAGGTCTCCTCTCCTAATCTCTGCACTGACCTGAAAACACAGGATAGGTGAAAGCAATGTACTGTAGGTGCATACTAAGGAGTTTCTCTCACCTGTCCATTTCTTGCACATCAATGCAGATCAAGGAAAGAAGACAAAGACAAGAAGGCACACTAGACTATTTACATGTTCCCTTTTATGGTCAGCAGGCTCCTGTTACAGAGACATAGTATTATGGGATGTTGTGCCGCTGTGATTCAGAAGGGGTGGGGAATATGGAGCGGGAAGGACAGAGGAAGGTTTACCCCCCCCCAATCTCCATAGTGACAGAGCACAGGAGAGAAAGAAGGTGAGAGTGAGTTAATTCTGTGGGTTTGACTCAATAGCTTTTAGGAACTGATTTACTAAGCATTTTCACCTGTTATTATCAGGGGAATAAAACATGAAAGGTAGAACAAAAAGATGTGTAAATAGCAACAATTGAATTTTCTTTGTCTGCTTATTCCCTCTGCAAAAAAGCAGGATGTAAACTGTACAGTGGTGCACAGACACAAGGACAGAATCCAACCATTCAGAGTGATGCATGACAGTCCACAGTCCATCCATATAAACACAATGCATCCATCACACATATCCCAGATGACTTGATTCTTATCACTGATTCAGTCCTAACACATTAGGGTATAAATCAAATGATCAATCGATCAAATCTAATTGATAAAGCCCTTTTTTACATCTGCAGTTGTCACAAGATGTCACAAGGTCATACCCCATAAGGGTCACTACAGACCCTGGTTCAATTCCAGGCTGTATCACAACAGGCCGTGATTTGGAGTCCCATAGGGATGCGCACAATTGGCCCAGCGTCGTCCGGGTTAGGGTTTGGCTGGGGTAGGCCGTCTTTGTAAATAAGAATTTGTTCTTAACTGACTTGTCTATCATCTATCCATAGTCACTTTAATAACTCTACCTTCATGTACATATTACCTCAACTAACCGGTGCCCCCACAGATTGTCGCTGTACCGGTAACCCCCTGTATATAGTCTCGCTATTGTTATTTTACTGCTGCTCTTTAATTACTTGTTACTTTTATTTATTATTCTTATCCGTATTTTTTTAAACTGCATTGTTGGTTAGGGGCTCATAAGTAAACATTTCATTGTAAGGTCTGCTTTGTAACCTGTTGTATTCGGCACATGTGGCTAATAACATTTTATTTCATTTGATAGTTAAATAAAGGTTAAATAAAATACAAAATGAAAACATGCCAATGCTGTCAGGTAGTGTGTTTGCAAACACGGCATCAAAACATTAACATCCCTGGTCAATGCAATCTATTGACCATCTGTTGACCAATTCAAGACTGAATGCATCTGTGTATACTTTAGATCTGTGGTTTCCAACCTGTTTCAGCTACTGTACCACCAGCTGAATTTTGCTCTGCCCAGAGTACCCCTGAAGTACCCCCTCATGTGCATTTTTCCAGTAGGCCTATGGTCTGATGAGTCTTCTTAAGCACCCCCTGTCGATAGGTCAGGTACCCTCAGGAGTCATAGTACCCCTGGTTGGGAACCACTGCTTTAGATGCTCTTCTATATGGTTGAATTCTCTGTGGCGGTCAATGCATTGTTGACCCTGTTTCACATTCTAGTTTCCTCTACCCTGTCCACAGCACTGCATGCATAAGGAAGGCTGTGAGGGCTATGGGGACAATAGACCCCAACTGCACTGTGCCGTCCCATAAGTTGTTCTGTTGAGTCCAGAGACAGGTGCCTAACATGGGACACAGCAGTCCATCATTGACACAAGCAGTACATGTTTCTGGTATCCCTGTGGGTCCCAGACAATCACATGTGTGTGGCAAACCTGTTGTGTTGTGTTGATGTGTGTATTTAAGACTAAGCCATGTGTACCATGCACTTCAGTACAGTTGGCCTAGAGTTATTCCCATGCAAGTGTTATAAAGCAGTCTTATACTGTGAGTGCAGTCTGTAAGTAAGTACGCACAGTGGTAGCCTAGCCTACGTGTGGGCTTCCATAGGTCTTCTGGGTGCAGTGGTAGACATGCCAGGTGGACAGTCTGTGAATATTATGGTCTGTCACCAGTGGCCAAGAGTTTCCCTGGAGACCATGTGACTGGTATTTTTTCTCCTGTCTTTTTAGGAGTTGTGTTTATTATGGGATGTTGGTGGCTGGAGTATTATGGTCTGCCAAAGAGAGGGCGGAAGGAGGAGTGTATCCATGACAACGGGGTTTCTAAGGGGCTGGGACTGAAGGGTGTGTGTGCAGTAGAAATGTATGTGCATGAGCATGTGTGTGTGTGTGTGTGTGTGTGTGTGGAGGGGGGAGGTGCGTGCAAGCTGAGTATTATGGTCTGTCTGTTGCGAGGTAACTATGCAGAGTTGTGTGAGTCCGAGGGAGGGGGGGAGGATTATTCTGGGATGTCTGCCCCCTTTGTGTGTTTGTGAGGATGTTAGCTAAGCTCTGCTAGACACTGAGGCTGGGGGAGAGAAGGGGGACGGAGTGTGCAACCTGTTTTGCGGGGTCATTAACGACATTTTTACTGGATATTGTTGCTCATTAATTTATATTAAAGACTAATACCACCACGAAGGAAACCCATATCTAACAGGGACTACAGTAAGTTTCTTACAAGTCTTAGGGGTTTCACTTGAACCCTGACTGTAACTGTAAGTTTGCCTAAATTTAGTTTGTATCGCGAGTGGGGCAGTATTCCAGAGAGTACTATAATGTACCTTTCTATTCAATAGACGATGATTGACGGGTGTCCATTGCTACAGCTTCCTGTGCGGTGTGGACAGAGGCATGCCAGTTGAAAACAAATGTTTTTCGATGTAATAAGATAGTTAACATGTCACACCGTGACCTGTCAATGTAATAAATATTAATTATTATTCGAAAAATACCAATAGGATTGCTAATTCAAGCGAAGGTTTTTTTCTTCTTCCAGCGACCCTCCCCTCCCCAGGACACCCCCGTTCCATTCTCCACCACCCACACGTCATTTGCCCTCCTCCCTCACAAGATCGGGCAGGGTTCGGTGGAGGGATTAGCTCGCTTTTAATTAAAATTTATTATTATTGAAATATGTCGGGAAGCGAGGACGAGAGGGAAGACTTGGAACCTACGGTACTTGCACATGGTAAGACAACAATTTATTTTTTCAGAACAAGCTTGCAGGTTGGTAACGTTGGTAACGTTAGGTAACGTTAGTTAACGTTACATTAGCTAGTTAGCGAGCTGATTTGCTAGCTACTCTAGTCTGGTACTAGTTGTAACAATGTACAATAGGCAGCCCAGTTCGCTAGCTAGCCGAATGTTTTGCTTCTACGCTAGCTGGCAAACTTGATAGCACGTTAGCTATCTACCAATAGAGTGCGTGAATATTTACACTGTCAATGCATGCGTGTTGTTGTTAGAAGTTGCGTCCACGACCATTTGCTGGCAGTCACACGAGTCATGCGTCTGTTTGGTACTGAACTGGCAGCTGGCGTGCAGTGCGTTCTTTATATCAAAATGTATCCAAAACACTGTCAATAAAGCTTGTCTGGAGTTTACAGTTTTAGAATTTTATACAAATCCGCCGGTCATTTATGAATATATATTTGTATTAATATAATTATCTCAATCAATTATGCATTTTATTAAATCAATTCCTGTACCCTTTCCATCGGCAGATGAGGAGGAACCAGAAGAGGCTGTGTCAGACGTCGAGGTCCCCACCAAGTCAAAGAAGAAGAAGAAAGCCAAGAAAAGCCGTGAGAGCAGGATCAGCAAGAGACCAAGACCTGTCAGAGAGGTAGGATGGGCATGATCCTTCCTTACATGAAGTATCCTAGTCACTGATATCAGGGATTTCTCCAAGGAAGTTGGGAGGGAAGAATGCATTTTGAAGTATAATAATAACAACACAGATAGCCCCTAGCCTTTGACTGTTTTGACCTGTCCTTAGTATACATTTTCAGCATTTGTGAGATTTTTTTCTTCTTCATATTTGTATCTATGTTGACTCATTTTGTTTCCTCTCAGGAGGTGCCAGTCAGCTCACCAGAACCCTTCTTAGCAGTAGAGCAAGTAGCGAGGGAGGAGGAAGAGGGAGGAGGAGGAGGTAGGGTCAGGTCAGAAAGCGAGGGAAGTGATTACGCCCCGAGGGGGAAGAAGAAGAAGCGCTCCAGCTCCTCCAAAGACAAGAAGAAGGGAGGAGGGACGAGTGGAGAAAAGGAGAAAGGTGGTGGAGGCTCATCCAGCTCCAAGAGTAAACACAAAGAACCAGAACTAGAGAAAGATGATGATGAAGATGATGATGAAGATAGCCAGGTGAGGATGAAGTCTAAGAGGATGTGGGTGGTGCAGGTGGGGTGAACGAGGGAGTCGTTGGAGTTGTTCTCTGTTTGGATTTGAAGCAGCCCCGGCAATGCACTTAATGACCCTGTTGGCTCAGTGACCCTGAATGTAATGATATCCTA